>NC_048422.1:150202-182640 GCF_013103735.1 Etheostoma cragini
GGGGACTGGCCAGTGCAACACACCCCAAAAAGCCTGATATCATTTCCCTTACATAAATGAAGACATTTGCACCATAACTTCATTCAGAAAAAGGCACACATTGTTGCACAACATTTCAGCAGAATGGACAACATGAAGTGTTTGATATGTTTACATTCTGATCACAATGATGATCTGACGCTGACGACCGACAGATTGGGGTAATGCCTGTGTCCACAAATGTGCTGATGTCACATGCAGTCGCATCGAGGTTTACACTATTTGTTAAACTGTAGGGCGCCTGTCCAGCACTCACAGCCCCCCCTCCCACTCTGACATAATTCAACTTTTACATGTATAAGACCTGAGCATGTGTGTATCTCATGCTGTGTGTAGTGTGTTCTAACAACAGAGTGTAAAATTGTAATTTCCCACTGGTCAATTAAAGGTTTAAATAATTTTGTAGTGCCTTGAGTTGTGAATGTTCTCTCTGATTGCCTCCACTGTCCTACATGTCTAAGGGCACTACATTTCCCCCATGGGGGATTAATAAACTATTTTGTATCGTATAGTAAAAACGAGTAAACAATGATTTTGATAACTTTCCAGAAGTATAAAATCCCAAATCATACAACTCTAAACTGCTGTGCATTGTTTTCGTTTCTGGTAACAGCTCTATTATATTACACAAACTTTGTGTTTGATTGTAGTTCATCTTCTCACCGGTACCTGAAACAACACACCAACACAGACCCTTGTGGTTATGTTTATAGGCTAAATACCAGCCCCCAGTTTAAGTCTTGACATCATTCACACAACAACATCTAAATGCACAATATCCTCATCATGTGTCAGCTACTGAAGGTGACACAAAGTTCATGGGTGCAAATCTGTCTGGTAGGCCGTAGGGTGTCAGGCACAGCTGGTGTTTGGGGAGGGAGGGGTAAAGGAAGGTAACAAGTCTCTAACAGGCTAAGTGATGGATGTCTGACTGCTAAGCGCCATACTACAAAGGAGCTACTAAAGCTGCTGAAGACACTAATGAGCCAGCGACTAAAACCTGGCCTGGATTCACTGGACCGCACAGGTTAACACAATGCTAGAGGCTGATTGGTTCACATAAGGACGTGTGGTGGATTTATGCCTTCAGTTAAAGGAGTGTAGAATATTATTAATATTAGTTTTTGCATATGTGCAAACACAGGTCAGTGTACTACAGATGTACAATTACATCAGTATGCTTTTGTTGGACATTTTTTATGTTTTCAGTGAAAATACAGTGATTTATTAGGTAAATTCAGAATGTGTGTTTATAGGTCAGGAATGGTTTACAGGGGGTTGCAAGGGGGTGATAGGACCAAGAGTCATCAGGTCCCCGCTTAAAGATATTCAAAGCCGCTCAGGCACATCACAGCAGGTGATCGGTTTTCCACCATCCAGGTTTGGCTTTGAGGGCCGGGTGTTCAATTCTTAGGTTCTGCCTTTCGGCATTTCACTGGCTCTCCGGACCTTGAACCACTGTATGATTGTAGACATTGCACTCGCAGGCAGAAAAGACTCAGGATCCTCAGTCATGTCAGCAATTGGGTGATTTGTCAGAATGACAACGCCACTTCAATGTGGATCTACCCTGGATGCTAATCCTCGACCAACATGAAATCTGTCCAAAAGTCCTTTTGGCCTTTTGCCCACAGGAGTCCCAAAAGACCATGGTGGTGGTCTTGGCAACTAGCCCTTCACCATGTCCTGCCTAGACTAAGAGGTCATCCCATCATTGTCAACAACAAGAGCACGGTGGCAGCAGCCTACATCCACACACTAGGGGGGCTGGGCTCCCCTTGTTTTCTGGAAACTAGCAACCAAGCTTCAGCACTGGCTGCTATAGGCACATGAGCCATGCGGCCATCTCAGTATGCATTTATCAGGTAAAGTGCTCCATCGAAATGTACCAGCCAGCTCCTCCCTGTCCTATGTTCTCAGCGTCCTATGTTCTCAGGGTTCTATGTTCTCAGGGTTCTATGTTTCCAGGTTCCTATGTTTCCACGGTCCTATGTTCCCAGGGTCCTGTGTTCCCGGGGTCTTATGTTACCAAGCATCTTCTCAGGGTCCTATGTTCTCATGATCCTATCTCCCAGGGTCTTACGTTACCATGATCTTCTCAGGGTCCTAAGTTCTCATGTTACTATGTTCCCAGGTTTCTATGTTGTCAGGGTTCTATGTTCTCAGCGTTCTATTTTACTACGTTCCTATGTTTCCATGGTCCTATGTTCCCAGGGTCCTTTGATCCCAGGGTCTTATGTTACCAAGCATCTTCTCAGGGTCTTATGTTATAATGGTCCTATCTCCCAGGGTCTTAAGTTACCATGATCTTCTCAGGATCCTATGTTCTCATGTTACTATGTTCTCAAGGTGCTATATTCCTAGGGTCCTGTGTTCCCCTGATCCTTTCAGGGTCCTATGTTCTTAGGGTCCTATGTTCTCATGATCCTATGTTCCTAGGGTCCTATGTTCCCAGGGTCTCATGTTACCATGATCTTCTCAGGGTCCTATCTTCTCATGGTACTATGTTCTCAGGATGCTAGGTTCCCAGGTTCCTATATTTCTATGGTCCTATGTTCTCAGGATTCTATGTTCTCATAATGTTGTCAGGGTCCTGTGTTCTCAGGGTACTATGTTCCTAGCGTTCTATGTTCCAAGCATTCTATTTTCTCAACATCCTATGTTCTGAGGGTTCTGTGTTCTATATGACTGGGAACCTACGTTCTCATGGTCCCATGTTTCCAGGGTCCTATGTTCTCAGGGCGGTTTTAACATTGCTCTTGTCCACAAAAAGAGAAGTATAATTAAAATTAACTGTGTTTTAAACAGAGATAAATAGACATCCCTTTTATTTGGTAAAAGCCCATAACTAAAAGACAGAGAAAAAATTATTGATTTTTGTTTATTGTTTCAAAAGAAAGTAAGCCTCGCCTTATAATAATTATATTCGTTTAGGGGGACTAGTGACCCCTACTGTACTCATAGTATGACCAACTTTAATGGGATCAAACTATACCTTTGATGACATTCAATTTTAATCTTGGTTCTTTCTTACCAGTTCTACAGTATACATTTGTTTTTTTAACAAATAGTTTCTTCATGCCTTCCCTTACAGTATCCCGTTTAACCAGGAGCTCAGAGAATGAGCATCCTTATTAGCAGGTGTTAATCCAGCTCATGTTTTCCTGTCGTCTCGCTGCTCTCATGGCTGATTACACTCTGTGAGTGCAGAGTAGGGAGGGCTGTCTGTTGGAGTTTGCTGCTGCACTCATTAGTAGCCAAGCATGGGCAGTGTGAAGCCTGCCAGCTTCTAAACACTGGGAAACAGCAAGGTAGCCAGGAGCTTCTCCACCACAAAGCCGCATGTCCCTACTTTCACTTCTTTTTTTCTACATATTACCTCTTGGTCCTTGGTTTTACCATGGAGTTGGGGAAAATTCATCTGAATCTAAAGACAGTACTGCTGACGATGATGATGTTCAAATGGGGTAAGTAAGACAACTGTGGGGTTCCAAGAAAGTTTGAAGTGTTCGTCATGAATGAGTGTGTCTGTTTAATTGTAACTGAAGGAAATCAAATTGTATATCTCAAGATATTTTGTGCTGTTTATACTTTTCCTTCAAAGGCAACAGGTTTGATAGAAAGAGTTATTACAAGGACATAAATATAAAAACTATAACTATTTTACCTCAGATATTTGCAGCATACAGTGTAACTCAAAGAATATTAGTGCTTTATTGGTTAGTCCAGAGGAGCCGTGATGGAGCAGGCCTCAGGAATGTCAGCAAGGCTGTCAGAGGGGCTGCTCTATGAATGGCACATAAGTGGGCTCCTGTTTGCTCCCACTGTATAAGGAGACTCAAACAGATGGAGACAGGTTGGGGTTGGTTCCTCCTTTGTCACTTACAACAATTATGAGGGCATTGGCTAGTTTCCAGTGTATTTCACACTACTGAGAAACCTTGAGCATGTGCTGGATCGTTACTGTAATTACTGACACTGTGTGATGTTTTATAGACAAATCTCTTAATTGGATTCTTAAACATTAGCCGCCGGTGAAAGCTTAGATTGTTGATTGTAGGTGTTGATGGTCACTGGACAGTTATTTCAGTTTTTTTTACTAGCTCTGTCTTTTAGATTTGACACATGACTGGTTGTGAATCAAAGGCAGTGTTCCTCAGTCATGCACACTCAAACCGAGCAAACAGGGGTGAGATCAGTGGAGAGAATCTCATTCATATCTGTCTGCACATGACTAAGGTCACACAATGTCCAGAAAAGTTACGTTTTGTTTCTGAAAGTTCTATTAACATTTAAAAGGCAAAGGGATATCAGGCAGAAGAAATTCTCTGTAATGTGATGATGTGAACTCTGGTAGTTGTTTCTTAGCATAGACTCTTTTCATTAAATGTCATGGTAAAGAACATTTAAGCCGTGGTGGCAGAAAAAAGGCAGGGACTGCTGCTCATCTACAACACATGATGGATAGCACACAGGTCCAGTTACTATGAGTTCAACATTCAGTGGAATCTCACTGGAATTCTGTATGACCCGTGCTGACTGAAGCAGAGCAGTCTTTTAAAATAGCAATAAAACTCTTGCTATAAAGCAACTATAAATACTGTAGGTATTTATTCAACTTCCCTTGACATGAGAAAAAGGAAATTGCAGGGGATACTCCAACCAAAGTCAAAAAATAAGTGCTCACTAGAGTGACTCATGTAAAGTTGAACCATCTTGATAATGTTACTTTATTAAATGAATGTTCAACTGGGATTACACCTATGTTATTAACTAGTTTAAAGAGGGGGAGAAGCAGAACAAGAAAGGGTAGGCTTTGGGTATGTTAGCATATGGATGAGCCGGAACCTGATTCAGATGGGGATGGAAAAACTACAGCTATTTGCAATGACTAACCAACATATCCTTTCAAGTGGTCAGGAGGTACAACTTATTGAAACAGTCATTTCTTTACCGAGGCCAAGTTTAACAGTAGAGAAAGTTGCAAGTAAGCGACAAGACCGAAAACCAACATGGGATGTCTGTGACCTTCATTCCCTCAGGCAGCGCTGCATTTAAAACTGACCTCACTATGTAGAGGATATTACCACGTGGGCTCAGGAACACTTCAGGAAACTAACGCAGTTAACGCAGTTTGTCACTACATCTAAAAGGTCAAGTTAAAACTCTACCATGTAAAGCGAAAGCCATAAATCAACACACCCAAAACACCGCCGGCTTCCCTGGGCCCTAGCTCATCTGAGATGGACTGACGCAAAGTGGAAAAGTGTGCTGTGGTCTGACGAGTCCACATTTTCATCCATCCATTTCATCTTTCAGCAAGACAATGCTAAGCCACGTTCACATGTTACAACAACGTGGCTTCATAGTAAAAGAGTGTGGGTACTAGACCGGCCTGCCTGTAGTCCAGACCAGTCTCCTTTTGAAAATGTGTGGTGCATTATTAAGAGCAAAATACAGAGACCCCGGAATGTTTAGCAACTGAAGTTGTAAATCAATTAAGAATGGGACAGAATTCCACTTACAAAGCTTCAACAATTAGTGTCCTTAGTTCCCAAAAGCTTATTGAGTGTTGTCCCAGCTGAATTTAGAATGTGTTGCAGGGATCAAATTCAAAAGGAGTGAATATTTGCACAAGTAAATAAAGTTTGTCAGTTTGAACAATAAATGTTTAATTAATTTAGGTTGAAAAGGATTTGGCAATCATTGTATTGTGTTTTTTTCCAAGTTTTACAACTTGGAAACTGGTACAACTGGTCCCAACTTCATTTGGGTTAGTGGATACGTGCGTGCTTGGATTTATGGAAGCAGGGGTCTGGGTGTGGACAGGCTCTGCTTTCTGTCATCTGTTTCATTCACAAGAGAGAGAACTTCATATGCTGTTCATCTGTCTCCTTGGGAGGCAGAGACAAATGATAGAGGAAAGCGGTGTGTGATAGACAGAATGCCGTGGTGCTGAGCTGTTGACCTCAAGGAAACATGTCTTGGGGCTCCTGATTGGACAGTTACTAGAAGACAGAGTTGCTTTGTGTTATGTGTATAAACACTGTGTAAAACTATAAAAGTTATGCTGTTATTCTAATGTGTGCCTTGTTTAATTAGGGTTTGAGTAAGGGTAGCTAGGGGAATGTGAGCTCAATGTAAGAGAAGAAGAAGAAGAGTATGTGAGAGACAATCTGGAGACTGAGAGTGGACACATGCTCGAGCTGTAATCTGTGCACGTATCCCCCATCCGGAGATTAGAGGAGCAAGGGGATTGGCCCAAAGAGGCTCGAGGGATTACCCTCTGGAACGGCTCTGGAGTTCAGGGAGGCCAGACCTGCTCAGGTGGAAGACGGGGGGAAGACTAAAGTGCGGGGGGGATAGACAGAAGGTGTGTACAGTGAAAAGCAATGCATTAATGAAGCAGAGAGAGACATAAAGGGACAAACTAGATCACACATCAAAATCAATACAAGACCAGTCAATTTGATATTATTATCATAGACAATGATTATTTTAGGAATTTCAAAGATGCACTGATTTGGAAAGCTAGAACCTCATGTTCAAAGTTGAGATAGGGGTCAAACATGCCTTCTTCGGGAATGCAGGGTTGGGTTATTTGAATTACTCTTAAATGTTTCTGCTAGAATTGAAGCTGGTTTTATGGCATCAATAGAGTTGTCGGTTAGGACCGCTGAGGTCCGTTCTCTGTGGAGCAGGTTCTCCCACGGTAATGAAACGCATGTTGGGAACTCTGACTTGCCTTGGACTAATGCACAACATTACATTCCAACTGCCGCTGGAATCGGGTCAGTTAGCATGGGTTAAATGCAGAGGAAACATTCCTTGTATGTGTAAAATGTACTTGGCAAATAAAGGATACATTATATTTTTATATATTATAGAATTACATGAGCAATATGGTCATAGAAATGTGGTGCATGTTGCATGGTTAAATATGTCACTTTTTGCATTCAGTGCCAATGCTGGAGATAGTGTGTCCCTATCAGAGACCTGCAATTAATGTTTGCTTTAAAAAAAAAAAACTTAACCTTAACCAAGCGTTATTATTGTGTTATTATTATTTTGACATAGTTTGTTTGCCATTACCATGGTATTTCCCTCACCTTAACCGTACCATACTTCCCCTGCAATCGTATTATAGGAAGTGAGAATTTAAATTTGAATTAAGTGTCTTGGACACATGAGCTGACAGTGAACCTGATGAAATGGAGCATATGAAGTTGCTGATGTGACATTCAGAAAATATCCAGATGAAAACTGTGCTGTAAAGGGCTGAATGGGGTTCTTTAAAGAAAGGGATCAATCAATGAAATCAACTGAATTCATTAGAATAAAGGACTTTCCTGACACTCCACCAATGTTTGACCCAACAGCACCTATTTTAAGTTTCTTACCAAGCAAGCAAAGGATCACCTGCTCAATCACTGCTGGTGTTTATCCTGCTCTCTTCTTACATCAAGCAGACGTGAGCCTAATCTGGAAACCATGGGCTCTTCTCTCCTCTGTAATCTGTACAGATCAAACACAGTCAGTGTCTACGGTTCACATCAAGGGAAGATGCACTTCAACAAAAATTGAAAATGACAGCAACCTTCTGCTTTCAGAGGATGACGCTGGGCCATAGTGTAAAGTTGAGACCAGCTGCCCGAGTCATGGGGGTTGGGTGCTGGGGCTCACTGCCTGTGACATGTTTGTGGTATGTTATATTTTAAACTTTTGACAAATGCTTGTCACAGCATATCCAATAAGACTGAATCATATAGAGACCATGGATTATTATGGACCATCACACCTGTTCTCCACACATGAAACTGGAGGGCTGGCTATGTCCTCCAGAGGACAGGTTATGCCTTTGCAATGAAAATTTGAAGTTTGTTCCGCCTCAAAAATTGTTAATTGAACTCTGTAGGGGTTATGACCATAACAGTGACTATGTATCTACATGGAAACGGGCCAAAGGATGTCTGTGGCTTGCACAGTGATAGCGTTGAAGCGAAGGCTATCTGTAGCTAGTCTCACACAAAGTCCATTACTGTAATTGCGTTACTTTTGTAATGCATTACTCCTAAGACTGATGGCAGCTAGAAGCTAACAGCTAGCTGCTAACAGGGAGAGCTAGCTGCTGGCAGGACAGAGACAGGGTAGGTGAATGCCTGAGTTGAAAATGCATCTTAACACATAAGGGCCCGGTTCATGTTGCACATCCATTTTAACTGCATTTTGTGTCTGTTAAGAGGCACAAAGGCTCTCTAAAACTACTGTTTTAGCTCAGTGGAAGCTCTACACGTAGCTGCAGATACACCGATTCAATCAAAAATACACACACATTTATTGCAATCAAGATTAACGTAGTAATTTGCCGGAATTCTCCTTTACGTTTCTGTGCGGGAAAGTCACGGATGCCACAATGTTTTGAACAAAGTTATAGTGAGAAATACAGAGAGAGTTCTGTCAAGCTAAGTAAGCTTTGTAGCCACTTATTTGGCAAGGGCCTGAATGTAACGGCCGTTCATTAAATCAAAGAGTTAAACAAGAAAGCTTTAAGGCTTGTTATCTTATGTCACAAAACATCTTGTTAAAACAGGAAAGTTGTCGTGATTACATGAATAAGTATGTTGATATGAGAAAAAAAGAGTCTGCCTGAATACTTTTGCAAATATGAGATATTCAAACAAAGGGGAAGAGCTGTAATTTATTCATGCACTTAATCTTTATATGCATAACTCATGTTAACGAGGGCTGGCTTCACATTAGACTAACAGCATCACATTATGTCTACTGGAACAATACAGAGCAATCTAACATTCTTTTCTTCTTTTCAATAGAAACAGTTTCCATTAAATCCAGAGACTAGCTCTGATGTATCTGATGCTACAAGGCTCCATGGCTCCATGGCAGCGTTGGGACATTGGTATCCTTTGTGACCCGCTGTACAGGATCTGCTGGGCTGCACATGCTCTGGGTTAGAAAGAAAAACACTACTTGCAACAAACAATAAAAGTTACTTTTTCTCAACCAGTTGATCTAATACCATATTCTCTCCCTTTGCCCCCCTGCTTCCCCTCCATAACTCCCTTCACTGTGAATATCTTCCGCTTGAGCGAACGTTTGGGAACAGGACGCAGATCAAAGTGTCGAGGCTGCGAGTAGTAAACGGGGAGTTGGGACTGCCCTAATAAAAGGAATGTGAACGGATTCCACACAGGCCGCGTGTCATTGGCTGCTGAGGGGGGACAGATCCTCACTGAACTAGTGTTCACATCCAGAGAGAAAGAGAGGGGGCACAGTACACTCATTATCTGATCTGGCGGCTACAAGCTAACTGAGACAAGAAACACAATTAGAGCTAAAAGACGGAACAGTGTGTGGAGCGGGGCCAACGTTCATTGACAGGGGAACTTGTGCCTGATGTCCCTCATTTTCAACGGATGTTCGTCCCCGTCCTTTGTCGCTGTATTGGCGTTCTAACCTCTGGTGGATTCCTGAGGACTATGGTTACCTGGTCCTCAGATCTCTGCAGGGTAAATCCAGACAGCTAGCTAGACTATCTGTCCAATCTAAAGACTATGGTTACCCCGTCCTCAGATCTCTGCAGGGTAAATCCAGACATCTAGCTAGACTATCTGTCCAATCAGAGTTTTCTGTTGACGACTAAAACTACTTCTGAACGTGCACATGTTACACCAAAACAACTTCCTTCCTGAGACTATTTAGCAGAGGCACCGTGGCTCCGTAAGGGGCTTAGCCCCGCCAAAGACAATTGTGATTGGTTTAAAGAAATAAACCAGAGCAGGTTTTTCTCCCATCCAGGAATGATGTTTGGACTAGACAGACCCCCTCCACAGCGCTGTGGAGGTTGGGTCTGGCTATGTTAGACCACTGTCAATGTGTTATCCAGAAATATATAAGGAAACCTGCATGTGTATGCTTATTTGTTCTGAAAGACACTAAAGAAACTCACTTCCTCTGTGACTTGCTTACTTATATTTGGGCATCCAAGTAGATGGATCATAATTGTATTAATTAAATGACAGTTGAGTAATGACATGAATAGATAAATTGTCCCAGTGGTGTGAGGGTGGCAGCGTCTGCTGGGCCTCTCAGTGCTGCTGCCGTGTTTCCACTATGATGCCGGAGTATCAGTGACTGCTCCGAGTTTGAGCTGATACTCACTGGGGTTTGTGCATGGAGTACAGCAGGGAACTGCAAAGACATCGAGTAGGACAAAAGAAAATACTCAGTAAATCTGTTCTATATGTGCATGTGTTCTGGCCTGCAACATTTAAAATATGTTTGATAAGCAAAAGAAGAAGCAGGATTACTAGAAAACTGAGACGTGCTGCTCTGAAGTGAATTGATGAAGACAATGCTCACTTTTCTAGGTCAAATAGATACATAGTTATTTTTGGACTTTCAGTGGGAAAAGTTACTTTCATATAGTGTCAGTGTGTATTATGCCATCACATACTGTACAGTTAACCTTTACAGTGGGATTACATTGTCACATAGATTTTAGCCAGTAATTCATTCAACAGTTGATTTGTTTTATTCGACTCTATTGTTTACATTGGGAGACTATCCGTGGGATTCATACTGTGGGGAAACGTCCCCCTGCAATAAAATTGGGAGAGAGGGCTTGGCTGGGCAGAGGGGCCCTTCCATTTATTAGTTTTTTCATTTCATCCTTTTCTAGTGTCTTATTAAATGAAGCCTCAGTAGCCTCATTGTAATCTTTCTAGTTTATTATGTGAATCAATAAATTTAGTTGTATCGATTCACACATGAAGCCAGTGATCTGACTCTTACTTCATGTAAACTTTGCTTTTATTTCCCATCTTGTCAAGTTCATAGCAGGAATTTAATCTTTCTGTGTGTTAATTTATTTTCATGATTAGCATATGAAGCCTCAATCAAACAGCAAAGAGAAGCTGGCACAGCTTTCACTTCAGAGAATGTCGTGGACATTACAACGTGTTTTTGCAACCATACATTATGATATGATTTATACTTTGTCCCACTAGGGACACTTGTTTTAGACTCTAAAGTTGCACACGTAAATAAATGTCCTGACAGTTCAAAAAAACACAAAATACAGCACCAGCTGTGCCAGTCATATCAATAAATCACACATTAAGTAGTAACATTACTAAGTGACTTGTAAAGGCTGGACTGAGTGGGCCAAGTGTGGGCTTCAGCTGTACAGTCTATGTCAGGATTTACGGCGTCTGCATGTGAACTTGGGTGCCAGGACTCTTCCATAAAGTGAGAGCAGATTAGAGGAAGTGTCGGAATGAAAAAGTGAAACAGGTTTAACAGCAGGTGACCTATTTTAGTAACACTTGGTCATTTCAGGTCATCCACTTGTTTTTTGCTGCTAAATGGAGATGTCGTCATGGAAATGTGTTTAACGAGCGGGCCATGCCCACCGTCCTGCAAGTGTACCCGCTAACCCTAACCCCCGTCTTATTATCTTTCTTTTTATTCAGACAGCCCAGGCTTGTCTCTATGTCTGTACATCTCTATGTCCGCAGCGCTGACAGGATCCTGTTCACTAAGACAGTACTGCTAACGTCTGGGACAGCTTGTTGCATTACATTTCCTGTGGCTGCAGGGAATGTGGTGTTTGCATTAGCAGTGACAGTGACAGGACATTCAGCTCTGATACAGCTGTCTGCACATGCATTCATTCATCCTTGCAAACATGTGCTTGTGTTTCAGGAATCCTGTGCACAGCCACTTTAGACAAATGTTTGTCTGCTCCCTGCCAGAATGGAGCCACCTGTGTGGACACCATGGATGACTACGCCTGTCTTTGTGCCAGAGAAGGGGTCCAATACATGGGCAAAGACTGTGATGAGCTCTATGACGCCTGCTCCTTTGCCCCCTGTGATGACTGCACCAGTATCCCGGGCACGGCAGAATACCACTGCATCTGCCCGGACGGACTCACAGGGGATAACTGCACTGAGGAGGTGGACGAGTGTCAGAGCAACCCATGCTCCGAGCCCCGCTCTCTTTGTGTAGACCAGCTGAACGGATACTTCTGCAGATGTCCTCCAGGGTACGGGGGTTGGGACTGCAGGACACATGTGACTGACTGCATCGATGAACCCTGCAGCAACAATGGCACCTGTGTGTTGAGACCACAGGGCTTTGAATGTCACTGTGCACCGGGGTTTGAGGGGACGACCTGCGAGAAAGATGTGAATGAGTGTTTGTCAGAGCCCTGTCAGAACGGAGCTATCTGCATCCACGGAGTGGCAGAGTTCCACTGCTTCTGTGTGCCGGGGTTTCAGGGTTATAACTGCGAGATCGACATCAACGAGTGCGCCTCGCGACCCTGTGAGAACAACGCCACCTGCATCAATGAGAAGGACCACTATGAGTGCGAGTGCTTGCTGGGATTTGCAGGTACACACTCACACACGCACACACACACACACACACACACACACACACACACACACACACACCTAAATAAAAAGACAGTGTGGTATAGTGTGTTTTTCTTTGATATACTATAAGTCTTGCTAGAATTTATAAAATAAACATGGCAATGTTATCAAAAATAAATGTAAACATTTATTTTGGTTAGTTATTACATAATGCACCATATTACTACATTTTCATTAACACGTACATTTTGCAAGAACTACTGCATTATGGTAGCCTGGAAATCCAGACCCAGATCTGATTAAGGATAAAGATTAAGGGTCTGGCATGGAGTACTGAAAGTCGCCCATCTCGAGGGACAGCACCAGGCGTGCATTTGAAAATCTCACGCAATTGGACAACACTAGGACCAATCACAACTTCACACAGGGGTGATGTATCCAGGACCCTGTACACTTAGCTACCCGCAGAGCTAACTGGTAGATGAGACTATACACACACACACACACACACACACACACACACACACACACACACACACACACACATACACACACACACACACACACACACACACACACACACACACGCCATGGGGCCAGGGTAACATGGAAACCTTAATTACAATATATTGCAGTAATGTGTGCTTTTCACTGATGTGATTGGTACAGCTCACATCTGGCCCCGCCTATATCAGATACACTGATGTGATTGGTGCAGCTCGGCTACAAGGGCATAGTTAATGAGCAGCATTCCTTGATGCCAGAGTAGCTCGCTGAGAAAATTCAAATTGTGTCCTCTGGATTTCCAGGTGAGCATTATGTAATACTTTTTTTAAAATGCAGAGACATATATTTCATAATGCATTAAGTTTTAATACAAAATGCAGCAGATTATGACAAAATGTGGGTGTTATTATTTGTCAGACGGGAAGTCGTCATATTGGAGATACTCTGCATCACAACAAGGCACAGGCACTATAGTAGATCCTGAACGTCCGTCGTCAAGGAAACTGGTCATTGTTGTGTTTTAGGTTGTACCGATAGGTCAAAACCGAGAAAACAGTGGAATATTATTGACTTCTAAAAGTTATTCAAAACCAGGGAGAGGAATACCAGAAGTCATCAGAGGAAAGGAGGCGCTTTTGGTTGGTGAAGCTCAAACTCACTCAAGTAGTGCACAGTGTAGAGAGCAAACTGTGCAATACTCCACTGTACTCTGTTCCGTTGTTCACACCGAGTGCCTCCAATATGGCCGCCCACCCTGGTTACTGCCAAGAACGTGACGTTGGTGAAAACCCTCCATAAAGTGAATTTTTATTACATTTTTCTCATCATCGTTGCATCACACTAGACTTTGTTTGCCCCCTTGGTGCGGATTGTTTGTTTCGTGCACTGAAACTTACATAAAGACTTTCAAAACATGTACACAATGGTGAGACCTGAAAGACACAAAATACACAGTTGCAGGTCCAGCTGATTCACAGTTATATAATGTCTGCAAATGCCTCCTGCATGTGTTTGCTTTAGTGGAGCTGTGAATGAAGAAGTCATCATTAATCATCTCCTTTAGCAGAGACAGAGCATTGCTCTGTTTTCTACGTCTTGTTCCTTACATCATCTCTGACGTGTTTTGTTTGTTCTGGTAAACTGGGCACGAGGAGTATTTTAAGTGCACAGTAAGATATTGTTAGTCAGCCATCTTATCTGCAGTTCAGATAAACTCTTGCTTTTCTCCTTTCTCCCCACGCCTGCTCTGTGTCAGAGGAGCTTGGTGTTATCTGTGAGCGGCCGGGTTGGATTCTGCTCTCACACTATCTTTGAGTTTGGACCTTTATCCAGCAGCTATCTGCAGACCAGAATAGAGTGATACATTCAGTACATCAGGCCGAGCAGTGTGCTTGCTGGGTTGATTTTTTTAACACAGAAACCCCCTACTACATATATCGTATAAAATTCAGTATTAAAGAGGACCAATAATAACGTGTACATGTACCTTTTTAATGGTGGATGTAATACTAAGGTTTTAAAATAAAAATAATGCCATATTCATGTACTTATACATCATGTTTTAATGTTAAAAGGGGCCACAATGAATGCTTAAGCTCCAACTGTGTCTGGGAATGGCTAACATACCTATTCACCATACACCACACCTACCATACCCAGTAAGCCTATCATCAATGTTGTGTACATTAAAAAAATCATCTGGACTCATCACTAATAGCATGTTGGATTCATGTTAATTTTCAGAAATATTTCAATTTACCTTCAAACCACTGTACAAAACTCTGGCGGCTCCATCCTGCCGCAACTCTGAGGAGCCCCTAGGGGTCCTGGACCCCCTGTTGAAGATTTTTAAATTAACATAATTAACAGTAGCAACTTTTGCCAGATATGAACATCTTCATCATGGCTTCTTATGCTTTTAACTAACTGATGTGGACTCTGCCCTCCTCCCCCAGGAGTCAACTGTGAGGTGGAAATCGATGAGTGTGAGTCCGGGCCCTGCCACAACGGGGCCACCTGCCACGACCTGGTCAGCACGTACGTGTGCGAGTGTCTGCCCGGCTTCGATGGCATCGACTGTGAGCTGGATGTGGACGAGTGTGCCAGTAAGCCCTGCCAGAACGGAGCCCGCTGCCACGACATGGTGAACAGGTAGGCCAGTCAACAACCTTCTGTCTGGGGGCGCTTCAGCTTGTGCATGGTCCCCCTATTGGGACTTGTAACATTGGACCTAGCGCAGTTTGGCCTCTCGTTTGTTATCATTACTTCCATTTTACTGCAAAAAAGACAAACCCAACAATTACCCAGAAGGTTATTAACAACAGTAAGTTCTGAAGGTGTTCCCAGAATTATCAGACATGTTCAGTCAGCTGCACAGTAAAACCGATTGGTTCTTGTTGCCTCTTGCACAACACACGTACTTTTCCTTCTACATGACACAAAGGACATGTCTACAAAGACTACAAAAAGATTATAAGATTGAAAATGTTTTGGACAGTTTTGGATAGGAAATGGAGTTGCTAATATTAAATGATCCATTGATGGCCAGCAGCATCCGGACTTCTAGAAGAGTGTAGCAGGATTCTGGAAACGAAGCCTCCTGGCTGTAGAATACCTTGTGGGCTTGTCAGAAATAACAGAAATAATGTCTGAGTAGCAGTTGCTGGTTGTATTTAGTCTCTACAGAGCTCCAGGACACCGGCTACTATTAGTCGTTGCTGGTTGTATTTAGTCTCTACAGAGCTCCAGGACACTAGCTACCAGCTATCAGCTACTAGAAACCAGATCCCAGATGTTCAGCCGTCAATAGGTGACTGTGAGGACGCTCCTTTCAGGGGCCATGGTAGTGGAGTTTAGCCAGAAAAAGTGAGCGTCATGCAACGATCACAGTTAAGTTTAGGAAAAGGATTGTGGTTAAAGGAACAAACAAGTGTTTTCTGGGTGAAAGTATTTTGTTTTCAACAGGAATTGAACTCCGCTCTGTGGCTGAAGGCACTGTGTTTTATGTTGACACCACGTTGTGCTATTTCCTTCTGAGATTATGTTCCATTGGATATTGAAGTTCATAAGTGTTTTGGCATGGCCGGCTGAGTGGCTCCATAAACCTGGTGTTGGAAGGTGGATTTCTAATAATTTTGTTTTGTTAACCCCACCTGAAGGTTTTTCACAAATTTTCCTCTGCCTTTCACCACACCCAACAGTGACGTCAAGGGGTCCTTGAGTAGATCTGTACTCTACCTATCAGTATAATAGACGCAATAATAGACAATAGTCAATGCCCAATGATATAAATGCATGTATAAATATGTCGAACAACAATGTCAAGTCAATTTTTTTTTCTATAGCACATTTAAAAACAAGAACAGTCGACCAAAGCGCTGAACAGGGTCAATGTCAAATACATAAATAACATGTGTAGAAATTACTACAACCAAAATACATCACAGGAGGACAAATGACAAGAATTTAACACATCAGAATCCAGGTTAACGAGGGTTAAAAGCGACAGCAAACAGGTGCGTCTTAAGCAGCGATTTAAACGTTTGTAAGGTCTGTGCAGCTTTAATATGCATGGGGAGGTTGTTCCATGGGGGGGGGGGGGCGCCCACGCAAAGGCTCTATCGCCCTTGTTGTTTAGCTTTGATCTAGGGACATCCAAGAGCAGCTGATTGGTCGACCTCAGCGTTCTGACAGGAGAATGATGGGAGATCAGCCAGGTAAGATGGCGCCAAACCATTTAGACCTTAAAAAAAAGCAATAACATCTTAAAATCTATCCTGTAACGGACAGGTAGCCAGTGGAGGGAGGCCAGGACTAGCCTTATGTTTTCACGTTTTTTTTGTTTTAGTTAAAAGGCGAGCAGCTGCGTTTTGGACTAGCTGGAGCCGGTTTAAAGATTTCTGATGTAGACCCATTTATAAAGAATTACAATAATCCAGCCGAGCAGTGATAAAAGCATGAATGACTTTTTCAAGGTCTTTGGAAAGAAGATAGGCCTTTATTTTAGCTATAAGTCTTAACTGAACAACACAGAAGATCAATCAAATTACACAGGTTGGTGCCAACAGCAGAGGAAAGAGGCCCCCCATCCACCATCCACCCACACCTCCCCATCCCCCTAACCCTCTTCAGTTGCTTCTCAGGGTCTCCGGTCCCTGTGCGGACGCCACAAATGGACAAGCTGACAAAACTGGCTTGTCCGTCTCTGGAGCTGCCGTCCTCTCTCCTCCCTGAGAAGGAAGTTTGCTGTTCAGGTATTGCCCTCTGTCTGATCTCGCTGTATAAACACAGATTTTGTCTCCTGCAGCTATGAATGTGACTGCAGCGATACAGGATTCCAGGGGGACTACTGCGAAGTGGACATCCCTGAGTGTGCCTCCAATCCCTGTCAGCATGGCGCCTCGTGTTCAGAGGGAGTCCGAGGATACGCCTGCCTCTGCTGGCCAGGTACTCTACAGCCATGCCGAGCCCCCTGGCCGTGTCAGCAAACTGCCCACTGGGCAATCATCTGCTAATTACACACCAAGTGTACACAACCTGTGTCTTATTTAAAAAAGATGCTCTGTTGCTCTTCTCTCACAGTTACTCAGGACAATACTAGCGACTAGTATTTTTTAGGAGGAGTGGAAATCAGGGTCAAAGATGTGTGTGACAGTGGGGTCACTGTAGAAAAACACTGGTCTGACTAAAACATTGTAATTGGATAGATAATTAGCAGACAGTTAGTACCAGTAGCATGCAGAAATGCAACGTAAAACCCTAAGATAAAGAACTGATATTTTTGCTTTGCATTAGAATCCAACAAGTTCTCTTAAAAGAAAGTTATATAAAGTGCAAACTCGCAAATGTTTTTAGTTTGTTTGGTTATTTACAGAAATATCTTATCAATGAGGATCACCAAGACTTAATAAGAGCCATGCTAGAAGCTCTGTAGCTTCACAGCATGCTTTACAATGCAAAACTCACAATAATATCACTAACAAAGTTAATATGTGAGCACATAATATTTATCATGTTAATTATCTTAGTTTAGCATTTGTGCAGGCTTATTAGATATAAACACAAAGTCCAGCTGAGACTAATGCGGATCTTGTTTTTGCGGGTATATACCAAAGAAGATTTTGACCTGATGATGGCACAAGACCAAAGTTTTAAAATTCATTCTGAAACGTGTATACATTACAATACAATACATATAAATCTGTATAAAATGACATGGTCATTTATTTATTTATTTCAACGTGTAATTAGAGGATAAACCCCTTGAAATGCCTTAACTTCAATGGGGTGCTCAGGAACAAACCATGATACATTTAAGCACATAAATAATAACAACAATAATAATAATAGTAATAATGATAACAATAATACATTTTTCCGAGTCAACGACATAAAACAATCAAGTCAAAGGCATGATAAAAAGCTTGTTGAGTGTGAAGATCTGGATGTATGAAGGATAGTTCTAGTAAATGCACTGAAAATAAAGAGCAACCAATGAAAATGTCTCCCAGCATGAAGTGGCAGCCACTTCAGTGTGTCATATGAGAAACACCTCAGGACCAATGCACCAATATTATTTTGTTCCCATCAGACCCCATCAGTAAAATGAATAGTCAATACTGCAGATAAATGATTAAGAACATATGTAGTACCAAACAACACACTATAAGATATCTGCTTGTTCAAAATGAAGTTATTTAAAAAAAAATTTAGTCTTATTGGAATCAGATGTGTCTAAAAGCTTGAACAAAAAAATTACAACAAATGTTTGAAAGGTCATTAATGCAACTGAAATACAATTGAAAAGTGAAGGTCTTAGGATAGATCCTTTTGGTACACCCAGTTAAATAATCACAATGACTGTGATCAAAAGTATAATATTGAGAACAGTATGAAGGTAAGATAACCAGAATAATGCCAGTTTGGAACAACAACCAAATGGAATGGTTAAAGCAAAGAAGCTGCTCCTATAAATTGACCTATTTCCAAAGATTAGAATACACTATCAGTACAGTTTACAAGAGCAGTAAATACTGAAATATTGAGATTGTTTATGTACTGTCATAATTGATGAATTAAGTTCTCAAATATTGAGCTGTAGTGCAAATGATTCTTAATCTGTAGTGCCTGACTGTTTTGTGAAGTGAAGTAACTCTACAACGTTTGCAGTAAGATAGAGAAGAGAAATGAAAGCAAACGTCAGGAACTCAGGCCTACTTATTGAGAAGTTTCCCGTAGAGCCACAAACTCCTGGTGGCACCACTAAGAAGTCAGAGAACCCCTAAAGTCCGAAGGATTAATCCCTTGGGAACTGCAAATGTCTGCAGAACATTCCATGGTGATTATAGTTATTGAGAAATTAAACTATTATGCAGATGAAAAGGGGGGGACCAGCTGACCTTGTCCAAAAACAAAATCAGTGAAACGTAACAGACATAATCTGAGTTAGAAGTCTAGTCACAAAAGAGTCCAACAGGTCACATACAAAATGACTTGTGAAAGAGATGAAAGAAAGCTACTTCTCTGATATCATCAGATGTGAGTAAGGAATCAGAGGTTCCTTTTTCTTCTTAGTTTATTATTAATTGATATTATAATAATAATAATCATTATTATATGATTCACAGATTGTGACAGATCTAAGAAGACAGATGGAACCCTTCATATGTGTGCATCCTGTTGTTGCCTTCTCTAGGTTACGAAGGACCGGACTGTGAGATAGATATCGATGAGTGTGGCGAGCAGCCGTGTGACCACGGCGGCGAGTGTTTTGAGCGCTCCGATCCGTCCCACTGGGAGCTGGACTGGGAGCTCAGCTTTGCAGACGCAGCTGGATACATCTGCCAGTGTCAGCCAGGGTTTGCAGGTCTGGGAAGCTAAGGAAACCAATCAGTTCTCACACCGTTTTACGCTTTTCTGACAATCGTTTCATTTCGTTCTACATTACAGGAGAGAACTGCTCGGTCAATGTTGACGAGTGTGAGTCTGAACCGTGCAAGCATGGCGCCACATGTGAGGACAAGATCAACAGCTACACCTGTGCATGCGCTGCTGGATTTCTAGGTGGGTCAGGGACCATGTAATGAATGGGCTCATGTAAGAATACTATATGTTCTTTGTATCAGTGGTAACGCAACATTCTTTTGCTATTCCAAAAATAAATATCACGCTTATACATACAGAGTAAATATGCTCATAAAATAAAATAAAACCATCAAAATGATTTAGAGTTAATGGACTAACAATAGTAAAGAGCCAGCTATGACAAACATAACACTTGTTTTAACCCCTTAAATCCAACTGATCCAAACAGCCTTCCAACCCCAAAACACTTTCAGAGTCTAAATTGCAACAGAGAAAAATGATAAATCATATTGGTGCAGAGTATTTTACCCATTCTCATCTGGTCACCCTATATCTCTATCAGGGTTGCCGGGTGGTGAAGGGCTTTCTGTGATATCAGTCTGGATCAAGGAAGTAGATTTTCAGGATAATTGCCTGACGTGTCCCTTACCTTCCTCTCTCAAGCAACAACAAACTTCAAGCTAGCAAGCTACACTCTGAAAATGTCAAGTTTTAAAGAATGTTTGGGTTTTGTAGTAAGGCATACACACACACACACACACACACACACACACGCACACACACACACACACACACACACACACACACACACACACACACACACACACACACACAAACAAAGCACTCTTCAAATCAAATGAATGAAATTAAATGATGAATGAAAACATTTTAGGAGTTTTTCAAGCAAATTAATTAAAGCAATTTAAGTGCTAGCCTAAAGAAATCCAGAAAATTAAATGCACCTCTTTCTCCTGTTTGATAAGGTTTAAAATGACAGAACAAATGTTTAAAAAAATAACTGTCCATTTAAAAAAAAAAAAATGAAACCGTATTTATGAGGCTTTTTAAAAGCTCCAGCAATGGGCTTTGACCCGAGATTTACAAACAGGGTGGAGAGAGTCAGCACATGACTAACTTTGTTGACAAGAAGAATATGGGGGACATGTCAGCATGTCTTTCCCTTTGCCTCCCTGGTTCTGCTCTGGTTGCCTGTAGTCCTGTCGACCATGGCTAACCCCCGTGTCGCCCCCTGCAGGTGAGCTGTGTGAAGTCAACATTGATGAATGTGAGAGCCAGCCATGTCAGAACGGGGGCTGGTGTGAGGACGGCAAGGCATCCTACACTTGCCACTGCCCTGAGGCCGAGCCAGGTGAACTTCCATGGGGAGGGGCTAACTGCCATGTGAAACTCTACGGCTGTGTGGACCATGAATGCCAGAACGGCGCCAAGTGCCAGGCGTGGCTGGAGGCTGGAGAACACGGCCACACGTGCTTGTGCCCCCATGGCTTCTATGACAAAGAGTGCTCCACCAGAACTACTTTCTCCTTCTCCAGTCCTGGATTCATCCACATCCAGGTTGTTGTAGAAGAAAGGACCCGCAGGGAGGTTGAGCACCGTGGTCACCATGGTTTTGGAGTACAGCTACGCTTCCGCACAACTATACACAATATGTTACTCTTCTACAGAGGGGATTTGGACAATCACCTCTTCTTGGAGATTGTGAATGGTGGTCTTCACGCAAAGGCCTTTTCTGAGGAGTCTGAACTGGATGTAACATTTCCTGGTTTGGTCAGTGACGGAGACTGGCGGGATGCTCATGTGTTTGTAGAGAATGAAGGCCTGGTTCTGATTGTGAAAGGCGCTGGCTGTGACAGGGATGGGTGCACAGTCACAGATGGTGGTGCGGATGAAGCAGCTTTCCAGCCCTCTAAAGCCTTCTCTCACGTGTATGTAGGTGGAGCACCAGAGCACCTTTTGGAGTACTCTGAGAGTGGTGCAGGCTTCATTGGATGTATGGAAGACCTGATGATTGACTCTAAGCCTATCCTACCACAAACACTTCCAGAAGACCAGGGCCATGAGCTGGGCTGCAGTAAGACTGAGTGGTGTCAGCCGGACCCCTGCTATGGACATGGACGCTGTGTGGACCTGTGGACCAGCTACCAGTGTGACTGCTACCGGCCCTTTCGTGGTGAGCGCTGCTTTCAAGGTAAGCACTTTACCACCTGTATTGTTTTTTTAAAAAGTATTTTTTACTTCACCTTACCAAACACCGAAGAAAGAGTCCAATTCTACATAAAAGTAAAAGTGTTCAGTATGCAGAGGGGACCTGGTCACTGTAATACTCTTATTGCTTTGTTAATACTGATGCAGTAAAGTAATATTTCTCAAACATGTACAGCACGTACCACTTTAGAAAATATAAAGCTCGGGCTCTCTTAGCGACCCCACTTTGGCCCACGTACAGAATGAGTAGCGTGGCTTACAGACAGCTACTTCAGAAGGCAGATTTATTACTAAAAACAGCCACGCTGGCACTTTACTTCCACCTTCCCTCTCTAACTGAATCCCAATTTGTGGTGACTCGGGTCATCCCTGTTGTTTTACATCGTGGAGACTACAACTCCGCTGCTTACGTAACAACTAGCACTCCACTCGTCCACCATAGTTTCAACAGATTGAAAGATAATCCTCCTCATCCACACTTCTCTTCTTAATACTGATTGCAGTGTATTTGAACCATTCATTTTACTTCTGCTAACTATCTTGCCATCACATCTTGTAACTAATTATGGATGTATGGGCACTCCGTTCATGAATGTCACTATGTGACATTAGCAAGCTGATTTTGAAACAAAAACAAACCTCTTACTTTAAATTACTTTTAACTCATCATAATTGTAGTATTATTGGAAACGTTGTAGGATTTCTAAATTTTTTCTTTAGCAATTACAGCCTTGTACCACTAGAGGGGAATCTTGTACCACCAGTGGTACTGGTACCAAGGTTTGAGAACCATTAAAGCATGCACAAACACTGATTAACATCATTGACATAGATTGACATTGTTAGAATAGGATAACTTTTCCATTAGTATTCTTATAAATTATTGATTATCTTAATAGTATCCTACATAGTTTGGTGACATCATGTGAACCCCAACATAGCTCCACCCAGAATGCACCTGACTGTAAAACCATTCTGGCTGTGCAGAGCACAAAATGTTTAAAGTAGCATAACATAAGTACAAGTACCCTTAAAATGACACTATGGACCTAGTGAGATTCCAGCACCACTGTACACATGGAATCAGCTAATAGATGTGCGAGAGTAACAGCAGAACTGATCTCTGACCAGTGACGCCACAGACATGAATAATAAGCGATGAAGTGACTTTTGAAGAAGATTCAGGGTAAGAGGGTAAAAACTGTCTCCACACAGATCAAGGCTCGTTCCCTAGCAACGATGTTTCTGACTGGGTCTGTAATGCTAGGGAGCTAGTAAGGAAAATATATGTTTGTGTTACATAAAACACTTGTGGTTGCAACATGAACTGTTTCTTTGTATTTCCGGGACTTGAGACTGTAAGTGATTGATGACCGGACCCATAAACAAAAGCTGAATAGAATGAGCTACAGCGCTAAGAGCACAATTTACTACTGCAGACATATTTAATCCCTTTGTTTACCATTAGAAGTTGTTTACCATTTGATGGCCGGCAAAAAAGTGTTGATTTAAACAACTTATGTGATATTGCAGTGGAATTCCTGATACTGGTGTCCTATTACTAAATGGTTTAGTCCTGTTTTTGTGTGATTAATCCAAATTTTGTATTGTGCTCCTGTCAGAATTCCCTTCGTGGACATACAGCCATGAGGACACAGTGAGCTTCAGTGTCTACGATGTAGGTCAGAGCCACGGGAGCAACTTCAACGTGTCCTTCTTCCTGCGCTCCTTAAAGCCAGACGGGCTGCTCTTTCAGCTCCGCAGGGCCACAGGCGTCTACTTCTCCGTCTACCTGGGGATGGGGAGGGTTTTTGTCAGCTCTCTTCCCAACAATGCCCCACTGACAGCTCCAATATTTGTGACTACTGGCGAGAAGCAACTTCTACAGGTGGAAATCCAACACAGACAGGTGATCTTTGAGCATGTAGGACTTCGCTACGGAATAGGAGAGATCCCTGAAGTGGATGTTAAGAGTGGGGATCAGGCCTATGTAGGGGGACTTCCAGGAGACTGGGACTCTGACAGGTGGGGGGGGCATTACAAAGGTTGCCTGCAAGACCTTCGGCTAGACTCTGTGCATCTCGATGTGGATGCCTGGAACAGCTCGGATGAGGAGGAAGTGTATTTACCAAGTGATGCTGACAATGTACAGAAGGGCTGCGTCAGTGATGACACGTGCAAGGTAGGAAATACTTCCTAAATAAAAAAAGCCCTGCCACAGCTCTAGTGTGAGTTACTTCTACTGTCTTTATCCTCTGCTGTAGACTGCAAGCTTTGCAGAGACCAAGAAATTCAGAGCTAGTCTTGCATTTTTTTAAGGAAAAAGGCAAGAGGAGGGCTCTAAAGACATTAGAGGTCGATTTATGAAGACTCCCAAACCAATTACTTCCAAAATGTAATACATTATAGATGACTGTCATTTGAGAGTAATTGGTTACATGACAATGTGTGAATTTAATCACATGATCAATAAAGTCTCCTCTTCATCCACTTAATCGGAGATTATTCCGAATATTTTGTAAAATGTATACAGTGAGGAAAATAAGTATTTGAACACCCTGCTATTTTGCAAGTTCTCCCACTTAGAAATCATGGAGGGTCTGTAATTGTCATCGTGCATGTCCACTGGGAGACATAACTTAAAAAAAAAAAAAATCCAGAAATCACAATGTATAATTTTTTAACTTTTTATTTGTATGATACAGCTGCAAATAAGTATTTGAACACCTGAGAAAATTTACGTTAATATTTGGTCCAGCAGCCTTTGTTTCCAACGTTTCCTGTAGTTTTTCACCAGGTTTGACACCCTGCACAAGGGATTTTGGCAAACTTAAGACGGGCCTTGACATGTGCGGGTTTAAGCAGAGGAACTTTCCGTGCCATGCAGGATTTCAAACCATGACGTCTTAGTGTATTACCAACAGTAACCTTAGAAACGTGGGTCCCGGCTCTTTTCAGGTCATTGACCAGCTCCTTCTGTGTAGTTCTGGGCTGATTTCTCTCCTCTCTTAGGATCACCGACAGTGGACCTTTTTTCACCAAGCTGCCTGGACATGTCCCCGTAGCCCTTTCCAGCCTTGTGGAGGTGGACAATTTAGTCTCTAGTGTCTTTGGAGACCTCTTTGGTCTTGGCCATGTTAGTAGTTGGATTCTTACTGATTGTATGGGGTGGACAGGTGTCTTTATGCAGCTAACGACCTCAAACAGGTGCATCTAATTTAGGATAATAAATGGAGTGGGGGGGGGGGCATTTTGAAGAAAGACTAAGAGGTCTTTGAAGGTCAGAATTCTAGCTGAAAGACAGGTTTTCAATTACATATTTGCAGCTGTATCTTACAAATAAATAGTTAAAAAATGAAACATTGTGATTTCAGATTTTCTTTTTTTGATTATGTCTCTCACAGTGGACATGCACCTACGAGGACATCAGACCCTCCATGATTTCTAAGTGGGAGAACTTGCAAAATAGCAGGGTGTTAAATACTTATTTTCCTCACTGTATATGAATCTGCAAAGTAAAGCTATAAAAAAAGATAAGTAAAACATACAATAGGCAAGTAGGAGAAAATGAAAATACTCAATTAAAAGTAACTTACAGTTGTATTGAAGTACGGCATTGTTGTATTGTGTATGTAAAGCAGTTGAATAGGAAATTCCTGTTGTTTAACAGTCTAAAGGCAATGGTCAATTATACTGTGATTAAAACTCACTATTTACATTATTTACAGCACTTGATTTACATCTGATATGTGAAAAGGTACACACCTTTATTTACTTAACAGGAATTTAGTTTTACTGCAAACCGTCACAGGAAGTGCTTTTGTTTTGATGCAGCCTACACGGAAGCTGTCTGTTGTGTACTCTTCATAGCCTAGTGAGATGATCGTGAGACGCTAGATGTGAAACATGTCCATCCGCTAACTTACTAGTCGGTGAAACTGCAGCTCATTGGACAGTAATGGTCTGAGCGTGGTTGGATGTTCCACTACAGGCAGAGTTACTCTCCACGCTGAGAAACTCAGATGGGATTTACATGTTACAAGCCTAAACATTAACTTCCAACATCTGTGCACCCATCCCTGTTACAGCCAAAGTGACTTGTCAAAAAGACTGACTCCCCCCCTTTAGCTAGGTGTTCATCAGGTCCCGGGACACCAGCCTTAATGTTCTATCACACTAGAACTACTCCAGAGTCTGCTCTTGAGACCCATTTTTGGGACAATTTGGGCACAATTTGGGATTAAGGACAACTGTTTGGATTTCGAGACTGTCCTGAATTTTTTGGGGACATCTGGTCATCCAACTCCTGAATGAGACGGTCGACAGAGTGTCTAACATACAGATAAGCCATAGAGGAGGCGATCCTACTCATGCATTCACTTATTCAAAGATAGATATGTCCACACAGCGGGTCACAGTATTGACCCATGACAGTTTTGGATAACACAGCTAAATCTGTCTGTTTATCAAATACTAATGCTTTCCTTTTCAGATGAAACCTTGTCAGAATGGAGGAGAATGCACCATCACATTCAACGATTTCACATGCTCCTGTCCAGAGGAATACACCGGAAAGACCTGCGAAACCCGTGTGTGGTGTGTTAGTGGTCCTTGTGTCAACGGCGGCCGATGTGTGGACCTTCCTGACGGATATGAATGTAAGTTTGTCTTAATATTTTTTCTATGTGTGTGGCTAGTCAGAAAAGACTAATTTCTTTGGCCCACCCAAATATCCACACAGACACACAAAAAGACAGTTAAAGGGAGTTCATTTGGGTAATACTTGTTGTGAAATGACAGAATCTCAGTTTCTGCTAATAAATAAATAAATTGAAATGGTAGCAGATGGAACTCTGGGTCAGCGGACTCCCTTAGTTGACATATCGGCATTGGGAATGAAGACTTTTATTCTTTGTTGTCAGACTGTGCCATAGAATAAACTCAATAAAATCAATAACATAAATGAAATATTTCTCCACGTTGCTCCTTAGGTGTGTACAACGCCACGTTTGAGAACAGCGCTGTGCACTACAGTGCTGCAGGTTCCCTGGCTAAACCCGTCTCTGACATATACATCGAGCTGCGCACTCGTTCAGAGAACGCTGTGCTCCTGAGGGCCTCCTTGGGCTCGGACCTACTGCTGGTCGGTCTGCTGGACTCCTCAGTCCGGGTGGAGATACACATTGGCAACAGTGTCGAGGCACTGACCTTTACAGGAGTCCGTCGGGTGGCTGACGGGAGCTGGCATCGAGTCAACATCTCAATGGCTGAGAAGAAGCGTAAAGCCTCTCCCTGGGTCACCACCGTGGATGGAATCACAGACGCCAGTAGTGGGCCGGAGCGCACAGGGAGCCTTGGCTTTCTCAGGGCCAAGGGGGCCACACTGGCCATCGCAGAGAGCTTCACTGGCTGTTTGGGTGCAGTGAGGCTTGGTGGAGTCTACCTACCTTTTGTCGATGACTATAGAGCCCCGCAGCCGTCTCAGTTCCACTTAGTTGGAAAAGCAAAGATTCGTTTGGGTTGTACCAGTTCCCCTGTTTGTGATTCAGACCCTTGTATGAATGGAGCCACCTGTGAAGACCTCTTCAATAAGTTTGGCTGTGTGTGTGACTCGGGTTGGGAAGGGGAACTGTGTGAGACAAACACTGATGACTGTGCGTCCCAGCCCTGTGTTCATGGAAGCTGTAAGGACTACTTAGCTGGTTACGAGTGCCATTGCCACCCTGGATATGCTGGCCCACTCTGTGAGCAGGATCTGGACGAGTGTGAGCATCACGCCTGTGAACATGGAGGCACCTGCCAGGATGGAGCCAACATGTACACCTGTACTTGTCCTAAGGGCTACAGTGGCTCTCTCTGCCAGTGAGTACTAACCCGTACAGACACACAGTACTAGCGCTAGCTTTAGTGTTAGCATGCAGTGCCTACACAGTGAGCATTCCCTGAAGCTAAGTGTCATACCTTTTCCATCAGGTGGGACTATCCTCCGATCCAGTGTGGTGAAGATGTGCAGTGTGAAAATGATGCTATCTGCAATGACGGGCTGTGGGGGGCTAACTGCACGTGTATGCCAGGCTTTACAGGCACCAGGTGAGCGCACTTTAGAATCATTTGAAAAAACTACAGTGCACTAGTCCACCCAAATGAGTAGTTTGACCTAAATGCAGTTTAGTTTGATCCTAACTGTTTGACATGAAATTTAGTAAAGTAGTCATTATGAAAGCTGTTCACCGACGCTGCTTCTAGAAAGAAAGACACGTTGCTGTTGAACTTTTTTAATGGAATTCTTCATGCTTTGAGCAGCACATACTGTTGTGAAATGTGTTTTAATACTGATAAAGTAGTAGTAGTAGACTTTAGTAGCAAACATAATAAATGTGGTTCTGTTTGTTATGTGTTTTGCATCCTGCAGATGTGAACTGGAGATTGATGAGTGCGAGTCCAACCCCTGTCGAAATGGGGGTTCCTGTTTGGATCGGTTCAACATGTTTGTGTGTGAATGTCCTCCTGGCTACAGCGGTCCAGTCTGTGACACTAACGTACGTTTGTTACATTTTTATTCTTCACGAACAGGTCAAGAGATGAGACATGTTCACTTGTTTCCTAGCAACATGTACCACATATCCATAGAAACATCAAAAAACCTAATTTGTTTTATTGATTTGAAGGCTAGAATGTGTGAGAATCCTGTTGTGTGTGACTCTGCAGAAACGGGCCCAGAAGCAAGGCATCCCCTGGCTGCTGGTGGCCATCCCGCTGCTCTGCTTCTGCGTGCTGATCCTCACCATCGGCCTGGCCTTCATGGTGCTCACAGCCAGGAAGAAGCGCCAGTCGGAGGGCGCATACAGCCCCAGTGCTCAGGAGGTGGCGGGGGCTCGGCTGGAGATGGACAGCATGCTCAAAGTGCCACCAGAGGAAAGACTCATCTGACACAGAGGCCGAGCATGATGGGAAAACTTTTAGATCCTCTACTGAGGGCATGTGTTGTCTGGTGGTGCCAGGTACTGGGCCGGTCTGCTGCATTAACTCTGTAGATGCTGTGCCCCCAGTAGTTTGTCTATGGCAGGGCCGTCATCTGTGTTTATAGTCCCAACTAGTGCAGACGCACACCCACACTGTGGAAAGATTGTCAGTAGATGTTAGGGCTGAGCAGCCCTAGACCCAGACCCAGACCCAGCAGTCAGTAACGCAGATGTTGCTCTAGGACATGGCTCAGTCTCTATTGTAATTACTTTACAAGAATTACTTGTAAAGTGGGTTTTGGTGATTTCTTTATTAGAAATGCTCCACTTAAAGGACCAGGCTAAATTACGGGTGGTTCGTTGAATTATGGCGTCCATCCACCTGACCTCATGCATGAAGCATGTCAATGAAGAGTCTGGGAGCTCCCTGGAACTCTTTTCTCCATGCTTCTTGTTTGATCTTTAACTGGAGCTCTTTTAATTCACTATTATCATTCCGTTGTGTCCTCTTATGCTGCGATGGTTTCATGGCTCTGCCAGCTGCTGATATTCACCGATGGGGGGTAGGTCGCAGCTTTCTCCTCCAGCTTACACTAAAGATACAAGCTTGCATAGTTTTTACAAAGCACTAGAGAGTAGGATTGAGATAGCATACAGGATTCTTACCATGAGACTACAGACTGCAGATTGGAGGATCGGAGAGTGCAGTTTCATATCGTCTGAAACTCAGACACACAAGAGGACATCTTCGGCCTCGGGTCAATGCTTGGATGACACACATCCTGCTCAACGTTCCGTTTAGTTGAGGTTTGTCTGTGCATCCCTTGCCACATATCAGTGGAGTGTTGGCCTTGCTCTGCACAAGTTTGCACTCATACTTTGTGTGTGAAGGCAGGGTATTTTCCAGGGTATAACACCCATACAGAAACTTTATTAAACGTTATTTTCATTTTGCTTTGTACCCGGCCTGGTCCTGTGTCACCGCTGTACAGTTTCTCTATTTATTCTCTGTCCTCTCAAAGGGAGGTTCAGTAGCAAGGTGTGTTGATATTGATGCAGAATATATTATGAACATCTCAACATGTAGCCGATATTTTTACAATCTAAGGTTGAAATATTGCACCAAAATACTTAATGCAAGGAAAAAACTGACCCATGGGAACACGCTGTGGTGTGTGTATGTAGTACACAGTATTTATACACAATAAAGTCAAACTGGTTCAAAAGTGTGTGCGTATCCCAGCATGCACTGGACACGAGGACAGGTGTCCTGTATGTTCAGACTGGGGGGGGGGACTAAACATCTTTTCATCTGTTCTGTTGTGTTTTAGAAATATGAGCACCATTTAAAAGACAATGCTTTGGAATATGCAGAAACTTATATACGTTTTATGTTTTCTAGACAACAGGGGAATTAAAATAAATGAAAACATGTTTTAACAATGTCTTGAAAAATGTATTTTAATGTCAAAATGTATTAGAAATTGTAGTTGCCAAAACATCTTCATACTTGACTTTGCAGATCTAACTTCATTTTCAAAACAAAGAAGGTTTGGAAAAATTTCACTTTTGGGAAAAAAATCTACATTTTCCAAAAATATCTTAACGTTCCCAAAATAACTTCCCTTTACAAAAATGTGCTTAGTTTCTAAAAAAAGATATGATATGATGACTCTGCTTTCCAAAAAGGCCCTTTCTTTAATTACTTAGTTTTTAAAGTCTACAATAACAAAAATATGTCTTCACTTTTCCCAAAATGACTTTGAAATAGAGTTTTCACTTTCCATAAATGTTTTTAAAAAAACAACATAAAACTATCTCACACCCAAAGAATTTACTTGACCATCAAAAACAACAACTTCTCTTTTAAAAAACGACTGCGGACATGTTCTTAGAAACTGTGGACCTTTGTGATAGCATTGTATGGTGTGTGCCTGCAGGAAGTGTAACCACGGTAACATGAGTGCTTCTAAAAACTTTCCATCTATCCCGTCTTTAGAGAAGAATCCCGTCTTTCCCATGTAATATGCATATAATGATCAGAGGCCAGATGAAGGAATATGAAAACAGAGCTAATAATCAAACATGGCACGTGCAATATCTAATAATAATTTTCCTTACATAAATAAAGAATTTTGCACCATAAAGTGATGCAGAAAAATTCACTAGAATGCAAGAAATTTTGCCAAAGTGAAGACCCCCCCCCCCCACACACACACACACACGCACACACACACACACACACACGCGCACACACCCAGTGTTGAACCCAACGGTACGCCCTTCCAATGTAGACATTAGTCTTCTGTTCTTGTGTGTCCATGTGCATGTATGGTCCAGCTGGGCCGTCCATGGGGACACACTGTACAGCTCTATTTTTACCAGCTGCAGTATCACCGACATGTCTGTGCTGTAAATCAGTCCCGGCTGATATCCTCTGTATGGAGGGGAGAATGGCTCTGCATTTTTTACATACTGTTCAGGCTCTTTTTTAACTTTCTGCTTTTATCCTCCCTCATCCTCTCTTTAGAGCACATGTCACCCATAAAAACTTCACAAATGAAGCTGTAAAACATCCTCATCCTTCTGAAACAAATGTTATCATGTGATCTTATTATGTTATTTAATAAGGAAACCCCAAACGGTACGAGTTTTTCCACAACGTGTTTTCATGAATTGTTTTTTATGAATTGCAAGCATTAAATTGTCACCAACACGGTCATGCAGCACATCATTAGAAACCTTAAAGTCTTGTGATTCCATCAAGCCCCCGCATAAAGGATAAGGTGACTTGCAGCGGTTATAATCATGTTATGAAGTTAAGAAACACTGCACCGTTTCTGTCTAAATCGAGCGTGCATCCCTACCTTTGTCCTCGTGTCTTTATCCACAGCGGTGAAAGATATTCATAAACGTTGATTTCCTAAATCGCAAACACTCCAAGGAATTAGAATATCCAAGCCTTGTAATCCATAATTATCTGGTCCCCTCACAATCTTGTAGTTTCTGGCCAAGTTTCGACGTTCAGAAATCTAGAGAGTGCATCATTTCTCGGTTTCTATAGCTTGTAACTTTTTCCCTGTGCGGGGTAAAACGAAGGTCGATACACCATTACAATACGTGGCTTCTACAGATCGCAATGAACCTTGTTCCCAGCCAATAGCATCAGCCTATCAAGAGATACCCTCAAGCTAAGCCAATGATATCGCACAGTCGCCATTGGGCCCACCTGGGAAAGATTGACAGTGGAGCCCACGAATTAGAAGATAAGGTCATAAAACTGGCATTCCTGTGTAGCCAATAAGAAGACGAGTTGATTGATACCAAACATGGCCAACAAAAACTATTCCTGTGCTCTTTGACAGCTGTCTGAAGTGAAAAATATGGCCTTCTGATGGCATTTCAACATTTCATGAAATTATGATGACATATTTCTATA
>NC_048422.1:182740-197959 GCF_013103735.1 Etheostoma cragini
AACTCAGGGTCATCCCAGAGGGCCAAAGCATGTGGAAACTGCAGCACTTTTTTAAGGGTAAAGATTTAGGCGAGAAAAACATATATTTTCAAGTGATTTTCAAGAGCTCCCCCTCCCCACCGCCACATGCCATTTGGCTTCTGTAGAGTTCAACACCTTCCTCTGTACAAGTTTCTATCAAACACATTTTAATGAGTCATTTGGATATCTCATTATAGAGTCCCATTGTCCTGGGGGGTAAGGGTTTTCCCAGGTCACATTCCCATTGTTTGCCCACACAGTGTTGAACAGGGAAAGGACAAAATCATCCAAATCTTTCAATAGTTCAGAGGACAGTCCGTCTCTCCCGGGCGTAGTGTCTCTACCAAGAATGGCATCCATGTTTTCATTTAGAATGAAAAGAATGGTTTTCTTCTATAGGGAGCTGACATTCTCACACACACACACACACATACACCAGTGTTTCCCATCTTATACAATATCTCTTCTTTGAATTTCTCTCCAGTATAGTAGGCTTGATTTGAGCTCCAGTTTGGCAGTGGGAGTAGAGTAATCAAGTCCAATGAACCATTTTGATTGGTAGTATCTGAATTTGATGAGATTGTGGACAGGTGAGATGTCCTGTGCTGGGGAATGCCGACTCCTATGTCATATTCTATATTCACTTTGTTTGTTTTCAATGAAAGAAATGCGCCGTGATAACGATGCGATGGTAGGCCATCCGATAAGCCATTCAATGTCTTTGTGAAATAAATAAATCATTATGAATCCAAAAAGTCACATGAACTCCAATATCTCTGGGTGGCTTTAAGCTAGCGTCATTCTGGGTTTTAAGCATGATAGCTAATGCCAAGGCGTTTCCAAAGAGGGCTTTGGTGCCATCCTAAACCTTCCAGAAGCTTTTAAAATGCACAATAATACCAGAACACCACCAGTTATGTAGCCATTATTTTGTATGAAAGATATTTTACTGTTAGCCGCCACCATCTTGGCTCTGACTGCCTGCCCTTGACTGATGACTGTGTCGACCAATCACCTGCAGTTATGTCAGGAGACTGAGCTTGCTTAGCCAATAGATATCCCTAACCTGATTCAAAAAGGGGGGCGTGGTATGTATAGGCAGACCCAGACAGGCCACATGAAGCCTGGATTTGTGCCGGCCAGTTGGCCTCATGGTGTCGGACAGTGAAGGCATCGCAGTGAAGACCACGCAGATAACTTCCTAGATAAAAGAAGAATAGTTCTATGTATGTGTTACTTTATTTTGTCCCCTGATTTCAAAGACTTGGGACATGCCTATTTGACATTCCAGTAAAGAATGTAAAACCTTAGAACATGGATCCCCCCATCCCTGTCCACAGAAAGCTCATCCACAGTCTGTGACACTCATGTGTTGTTCCTCCGTGATGTGATTTATTAAATAATAACATATTTTAGGTAGCCATAGGCTCCTTACACACTGCTTCTACTAATGCCAAAAAGAAAGAAAAGGACAGATCCCCAGAGTGGGCAGAGTTTCAGCCCAACCGGCCACCAGCTTCCTGTCGGAGGGCGAGAGCACCGGTCCGGACCTCTACAGGCCGTCGGTCGATGCTCCCACACAAAACCCGCCAACCCCACACCGCTACCACTAGGCATAGCCAGACTACCCCCACTGCCTGAGAGTCAGATCATTGTCCAGAAGATAAAGTGAAAGCAGCGCAGGTGTCCTATCAGCAGCAGCAGCTGTGAGCTTTAGGAGGGGCGGGTAGCCACAATGAGGCTTAAATACAGAGCCCTGATTGTATGATGAGCAGCAGCTGTGCTGATTGCACCGGTGCCTCAGGTGGGGGTAGGCCACGCCCCCTGACCTGTGTTCTGACAGACAGGAGAACAGAAGACAGAGGGGGAAACTAGACTTTTTGTTTTACAACTTTATTTGCATATCTTCACAAATATCACGTGATACAAACAACTATAGAACAGTTAGGCATTGCACTTCAAAAAATATATTTATAAATAACATGTCCTTTCAATGATGATTACAGCCTTACGTAGTGACAACATTATGGAGAAAAGGTGCTTAAATACACAGTAAGGAAATTTGAATTGTTAGATAGGGGCTATGTTATCACATTGTCTTCTTTCAAGTAGTTGGGAAACTATAGATAGTGTAGATAGCGTAACAGTGTAGGCCTACTCCACACTGACCTCATATAGTAAAGAGCCGTGAGGGCCTGGAGCCCCGCTGGTGGCAGATCAGCGTAGGTCTACTCCACACTGACCTCACATAGTAAAGAGCTGTAATGGCCTGGAGCACTGCTGGTGGCAGATCAGTATAGACCTACTCCACACTGACCTCACATAGTAAAGAGCTGTTATGACCTGGAGCCCCGCTGGTGGCAGATCAGTGTAGGCCTACTCCACACTGACCTCACACAGTAAAGAGCCGTAATGGCCTGGAGCCCCGCTGGTGGCAGATCAGTGTAGGCCTACTCCACACTGACCTCACATAGTAAAGAGCCGTGATGGCCTGGAGCCCCGCTGAGAGTCATTAGCATTCATCCTTTGGAGAAAAATGTCTGACTCAATCCAACATGTTGCATTAGCGGGGCTACAATCACCTTCTTATTTCCATAAAGGACAAGGTTATTCTTTCCAGAAAACACTGTTCTACTGTAACTTGAAACTGCATCAGACAGTCACGAGTGGGGCGGCTGTGGCTCAGTGGTAGAGCGGTTGCCTGCCAATTGGAAGGTTGGTGGTTCGATCCCTTGGCCCTGCAGTCCCATGTCGAAGTGTCCTTGGGCAAGACACTGAACCCTGAGTTGCCCCCGTTGCTGCGCATCGGAGTGTGAATGTGTGTGAGTGTTTATCTGATGAGCAGGTGGCACCTTGTACGGCAGCCTCGGCCACAGTGTATGCATGTGTGTGATTGGTGAATGTATGATGTAAAAGCGCTTTGAGTAGTCGTTAAGACTAGAAAAGCGCTATATAAATACAGCACATTTACATTTACAGTGAATTCTCCGAAGGTCATTCTCATGACAGACATGCATACTGGCCGAGAGGAACAGAGGGTCCCACCCCTCTCCACACGGACTGGAAGCCAGGGGTCAGAGGTCACAGCACCTTCAGCTGAGGAATCAGAGACACGGGGGGAATGCCTTTTTGTGTTAACACAGCTGATACGGTCCTCTGTAATTGTCAAGTCAACAGCCACGCACATTCAACCCCAAAAGCACGTTCACATCTGACATGGTCCTGATCCAGGACTTGTGTTTGAATATGATGTGTAGACACATCACTGAGGCAGGAGACAAATAAGGTCATCGCTGGTTGATGTCAGCGTCTCCGTGTTCCAGCAGCACTCACATGACATGGATTTAGCAGGAGCTATGACCTGGATACATGCACCACCAAACTTCACATGATAGGACGAATCTGATGCAGGCTCAGGGCCCAGCTGGAACCAAACCATGTCTCACTTTACTGACTGAAGTTCCTTTAACTTTATTACTAACTTTAATCAATATTGTTACGTTATCAATAAATCTGGGTTCAGACCCAGAGAATCCTCACCAAGTGGGATGAGAAAAACCCCCTGAGAGGTTCCACTTGGTGAGGATTCTCTTGGTTCAGACCTAGAGAATCCTCACCAAGTGGAACCTCTTAGGGGGTTTTTCTCATCAGAAGTTGGTAGAAACCCAACCAGAGCTAAAGGCGAGCAAACACCAACAGGTCTCTGTGGAGCCGGATGATCTTCTCAGCTGAAGGCTTTCTTCTGATTATCTGTCATGCTTACATGGCAGTGTACAGTTCTGCTATGTGACAATACCTGAAAACTAGAATTAATGTCATTCTGTGCTTGATTATGTGCAGTTCTGTTGTAAAAAATAAACGTAATATAAAGACATAAATCCCTGGGAAAAGAGCAACATGAATCCAAAAACCCCTTGACCTTTGTGTGGCGGTAGGCAGCTCTGTGCTAACATGTTACCCAGAACAACTTCAGAAGGCGGGCATTGATCATCCCCCTAGTGGTGAGATAACCTCTGAAATCTCTCCCCAAATGCATCAATGTAGCTCCTTTCTACTAATCAAATCCCATAATGCTTTAGAAGAAGATTCAATTATGCATGGTTTGAAGTTTAATAGGAGGGAACTCTGTGTTCAGTGTGAGAACAATCAGGACAAATCACATGTGTGTCACATGTCTTATTGTAACACTATTTTGCAATACATTTTATGATAGATAAGTTGTGATTGATGATCCCGTAATGTTATTCAGTCCAAACCTGCATCTCTTATTAAAGGGAGCATTAACAGTGATGAGTTCCCTCCTCTCTCTGGATGTATGTTGGATGCTGTTCTATTTTGAGCGAGGCCAGCCCCTCAGACCTCCAGCAGCAGATCCGTGACTCTGGGAGGGGCAATATAAAGAAGCAGAGCTGCCTGCAGCATCTCCCGCAGATGCTACCCAGCGTCCCCCCTGTAAGCTCCCGCCGTCCACCTCTGCACGCTTTAGGACAGGACTATCGCCATCTGCAAAAGGGACAAAGTGTGTGCAGGACGTTTGAAGCAAGTTGGAAGATGTCAAGTGAGAAGAACGCTGAGGTGGTGGGCTGCGACGCCTCCATCATGAAGAATGTGTGGGAGATCCGACAGAGAGAGTACGAGCACAAGATGCAGCAGGAGCATGAGCGAAGAGAGAAGAGCGCTCTGCCCTCGTAAGGACACAACCTGTGTGTGTGTTTGTGTGTGTATGAATTTTGACTTCTTTGGATAGTAGCCACTCATAGTAGAGCAACAGGAAATGGGTTGCGCTCAGAGCCCAAACAGTTTTAGTAACATTTTTTTATCATTTATTTATTTTATTGAATATCTTCAGCAGCAGGATCATATTTGAACATAATACCTTTCTACATTCCTGGTGTGTCTCTTTTTACTGACCTACAGGCAGAAATCTATGGCAGGCAGGAAACTTAGATTCACTCATCTGAATTTACAGAACAGAATGTACTAGAACAATAAAGAGCATAATCCAAACCAGAATCAGCTTTTTTGGCTGAGTCTGTGCACACATATAAGGAATTTGACTCAGTCTTTTGTTGCTCTCAATGTACAGAGAAATAGACCAAAAATACAAAAAAATATGTTGGTCCTGAATCTACAGCATCTAGTCTCACTGCACTCCCTCATAAAATTTCATTCATAAATAAATCAAAGAATCTCTTCTACTTCAGCCAGCTGTCGACTCAGCGCTCTGCACGATTTGCGTCCAATCGCATGTGTCCTTGTTTGGTCACCAATTCAACTCTCTGAAGGACAGTTGTTTATTGCCCAATATCAGGCTTCCAAGCCCAAAAAAGGCAAGCAGGCACAACTCCAAAAGAATATCAAAAACAAGACAGGCGGGGGGGGATTTCTATTTAATGAAGGTGAAGATTTAAGATGAAGGTGTCTTGTGAGGGAAATGTGATCCATCCACATAAAGGTCAGCAGTTAACCGGGACACTTGAGAGCAGACTGGCCTACACATTAGAAGAGATTATGTATCACGACTCTTACTGAGACGTGTAATAAATAGCTGGATAAACGGACAACTAATGTCTGACAATCTGCACAGGGTGGAGTTACATAACAGCTAACACTAGATTTAGTTGTAGAGTTCTGTTCAAAAATAGGAACTCAGTTTATTCTCTAGATTAATCACATACAATTTAAAAAGTATTATTAAGGATTCACAAATGTATTTCAGGATTTATATACAAATGACTCCATATGAATATTTTGTACGCACACACCCATTCTTATTGTTGTATGTAACACAAATCCACAAGTAAGAAATAAGGCTTTCAAATGTCTTTCTCATGATATATATATATTTATATATTTATTTATATATACTGTATATTTATTTGTATAAACATGTTGAACTGGCAACAGAACAGTTCCAGTTTGTTGTCTACTCATAGAATGAGTGTGCTATTAATGCCCCCCCCCTCTACACACAGAGTGTCACCACAGGCCTAAATATACACTGTACAGTCACACATATACCTTTGGACTTCCTCTGTGCATATTAATACATCAAACATATTGTACTGTAGTCCTGTTTTACTCTACTGTACAGCTGTTACACAATACAGAATCACAAGGTATGGGGGGGGGACAACATTTGCTTCTGACAGCCATCATGGTCTAAAGACGGCGATGTAGGTCAATCGTTTCGGACACCAAGCAGGCGTGAAACAATCGCGTTTTAGTGTAAGAATGAGGTTAACATTAAATATATGTTGAGTTTCCAGGAAGTTAAAAGTGCACATTTTTTTCTGTCATTAAGAGATTTCATTGTATATACTCATTTTGTCTGTGTTCATTTTTACCTTTTTTTCTTATGTTACTATATTATATTCTTATCTTAATTTTTCCACAGTATTAACCAGGATTGGTCAAATCGTTTGGCTGCTAAACAGGGAGTTTTAAAAAGAGTGGAGAAGAAATCGAAACCTACTGAGAATCCGCCCGACAACAACGTCTGGAAGAGCAATCTATCACGGGCTCCTCCTAGTCTTCCTCGTGGTAAAGGTTCAGGTCCAATCAGCAGACCAGGATGTCAAAGCAGAGGCTTCTCCACTCCAGCCCACAACAATAATGACAAAAAGGGGCAGGAAAATCATTTTAAAAGGCTACAATCACTCATGTTTATCAGCCAGACTCAACCTTCTGCTATGGTGTGGGGGAAATCATGGAAGTACAAAAAATGCTTGCCATTATCAGCAGAGGGCAATGTAGCTAGATCCAACTGGGGCCAGTGCTGGATGTTTGCTACCCAGCAACCTCAGACTGAACCAGGCACCCCTTGGCTAAATGGACCCAACACCAACTTGACGGAAGCTGACAGCCTCCATCTCTGGAAAAAACCTGACAACCGGATGGTGGAATCACAAGAGCTAGACTTAAGTATTTCCACTGAGGAGTGGCAGATGTCCTGGAGAAAATCGGACAAAAACAAGATGGAGGATGCATCTTCCATAAATGGAGAACATGTCGCAAAATTTGGATTCTTTACCTCACTGGTGGAGACTCAGCACCAAAATGAAGGCTTGTCCTCATCAGAGTGGAGCGAATCATGGAAATCCACCAAGCCAGCAAGTCAGAAGGATCCTATTGCTCTTTCAAATGATGGTCTTATGAATGAGTCTATTGCTGAAAAGCAGGATAATGATAGAGGGATGAGCTCCAAGTGGAAAGAATGTTGGAGGCTTGTCAACCACCATGGCTCCAACAAATCCAAGGTACCTCAAAAGTCTCACAATCCAGAGTGGGCCAATTCATGGAAAGCAGCCATGGTGGTCTTCAACAACCACAAGAATTCAGATCAGTTCAGGCAAGATCCCAGTGGCACGTATGAGGATCAAAGCCAGCTGAGAGAGTCACATCTCCACAAAGTCATGCTTGTGTCTCGTGAGCAGAAGCACAGAGATCGGTGCGTGCGGCTCTGCAATGAATTTAATACTCTGTCTGAGTGGAGCAAGTCTTGGCAGGTGACCAAAAACAATTCAAAACCATGTGAAGAAATGGAGAAAGTTCTAAAGAACTTGCCACCAAGGATGGAGACTGCTTTGGAGACTCAAAAGATGGGCAACAACACAAATGAGCATTATTCAACATTAGAGAAAGCCGACTCATGCTACGAGCAACTGAAACATGATGTGATCTATCACCCAAAGAAAGAATTCGCTCAATCTAAGCTACGCCATCTGAAACATCTGGAAAATGTTATGTCTGCCAAAGAATGGATGGACTCCTGGAAGACACTGAAACACAGAATGAGAATGGAGAGAAGAAGATTGAGGCCTGACCTTTCAAGGCCTTTCACGGGGTCCGAGCAGGGAGGAGACATGAAGCCCAATGCCTCAGAGTGGAAAGACTCATGGAAATTCCACTCTCAACCCCTGCGCCAGGAGCCGGAGCCTTGGCAGCAGGGCTGGTCCTCCACACCCCAAATCCGAGTAGATCGTGCTAGGGTTCAGAACCACTTTGTGCCTGTGGAACTCCATAAGAATGGGCCAACCGTGGAGAGTATTTGGGGAGAATCATGGAGGTTCTCGAGGCGCCAGCACCAATCAGAACCTGGGCAGAGAAGGGCACAAACCAGCCAAGCAGGTTCAAGTGTGGCTTCCCACCATCCTGGTGTTTTACAGGCACAGAGAAGGTATGCTATGTCCCTGAATGATTGGCAGGTGGCCTGGATGGTCTCAGAAACTCAGTTCCACCATGACAGACCCTCTTTAACCCAGTGGAGGGAAGCCTGGAGGTGGTCTGTCTTTCACACAGAGAACTGGTCTGAGCAAGGGGCTGGAGGGAATGAAGTGGATGTGTTAATGGAGATTCAATCTAAAAGAGAGAAGCTTTCCTTGCAGAGAGCCAAAGATAAAATGAGCAGGTCTTTTGACAACCAGACGTTCAGGGAAAGATATCCGGAGAAACAGTGGGAGGCTTCATGGAGAGTTGGGTCACTTCTGAGCAATCAAACGAGTCAGTATGGAACTTCAGGGATACCTGGAAAAAAAATTTGCGGCACTCAGCAGCAACATACCACTGACAATGGGCATGGATCTAAGTGGGGAAGGTCGTTTAGGATCGCCAACCCAATGCCCCACATGGAGCAACCCTGGGTGGAGTCCGCTCCTAACCAATGTCACTATACAGTAATGTGGTCAAGAGGAAAGAACATACAGAACATCAACAAAAACGTAAGCAATAACCCTGCAACCTTGAAGTTATGGGGAACTTCCCATCGGTTCCTGCCGGGGGCCAGTGCACAGACCAAAGACAAAACGACTAAGAAACCTGTTGACCCCAGGGTTATTATCCCAAACAAGGCCAAGTCAAGGAAGCATTTGTACTCTAACATTGAGAAAGAGAAACAATCGCAGAATAAGTGGGCAGGATGCCACCTGTTGGGTAAAACTCAACCACGTCCCAAGAGAGGCCCTGCTTCCAGAGAGAACCTTAAGATGGAGGACAAAACCGCAGAAAAGTTCTTTGAGGAGTGGGTAGAATCTTGGAGGCTCTCAGTCCGGCCTGGTAGTCTGAAAAAGCAGATGCCTGTCAAATCATTCTCAGGTTGGGATGAGTCATGGAAGTGCCTCATTCCACCATACCCCCCAAAGAACGGCCCCAAGGCCAAATAGAAGCCACGGCTCAGTCAACTGTCAACACATAAACCATGTTAATTAATAAAAACATTTGAGTAATTTACCACTGGCAGTTTTGTCCTTTTTTTCGGCACTGTTTCATTTTGGAGAACCGCATGGTGTATTTTTGATTTGAGAAGTGGTGAGGACATCAATTTCATATGGTACACAAAAAAGATTATCCAAAATTGTCAGAACAATCCCAGCTCTGTACAGCAGCTTTAAATCCACAGAATACTTTATCTACCCCAACATGCCCCCATGTATCTGTCTTTTTCCCCCCCTCATATTAATACACGCAACCACAAGATCATGTTTAGGAACCTATACATGTCTCGTCTCACACAGATTGTCCACATATTGCCTTGAGATGCAATTTGTCCATCATATTTCTATGTAGAAGGCAGACTGCAGCATGCTTTGGATGCTCTTTTAATGTAGATACTCTTGATCTGCCTTTCTTAAAGCTCCTTTGTGCTTCCCTGGGTGACAGTGGTACTACTAGCAGATGTCTGACCCAGGCTTCTACCTGCTCTCATAAGTCCCCCACACCTCTGCTGGCTCGCCTCTGAAAAAAAATAGCTATGAGGACAGGGATTACAATCAGTAAAGTACATCATTATCTGTTTGCAGTGTGTTATTGTGTGCATGCTAGCCATGACAGGTCCAGACACATCCTGATTTGCGGTGTAATAAATTCCTACCAAAGCTCTGGCCCACCTTCAACCTGAATTGAGTCTAATCAGAAGAACTTACCAACCTGTGTGGCTGTTGTGGTAATGACAGGGACAGTGTTTGACTGGAGAAGTTTCAATAGTACATGGTTATTTCAGTAAATACCTTTGAAGGTATTGAGGAGCGGTACCCAGCCCTGAACACTGTAAACTGTACAGGGTTAGCTTAGCTAGGCAGTGTCTCCTGTTTTACAAGTGGGCATTCTGGTGGGATAAAGGGACTAAAGTAAAGGTCAAAGTCACCAAAAACCTAAGTTTAGGTATTCTGAACTTTTTTTTTTCATATTCCAGTGGCAGCATTGTTTTTACAGTATCAAAGTCTCTGTACTGTGGCACTTTATCTTTACCAAAATGTTTTGTGCTGGTCAAGGGGTACCAAGACTCCAAAAGGGTCTATTATTGAAAGAAAGAGAACCATGTTTTTTATGTATTTCACGATAAACTATGGATTTACTTTACGGACTAAGAGTTAGGAAAAAGAGAAAGGACGGGGGATTACAAGTTAAAGTAATCAAGAATCATTGGTTGGGGACCATACATTTCCATTTTAAATGTCAAGGGAACAAGACGCTGTGAACAAGATAGGACATTATCATCATTGGCAAAAGTAACAGGGTGACTAAGAAAAATGCCCTGCATAGCTCAGCACAACGATGAAATGAATTATGAGGAAATATTTGTATTTTAACTAAATACAAAAGGGGGACTGGTCCCCAGCTTTTAATCAGTCTTAGAACATAGAAAGACACACACACACACACACACACACACACACACACACACACACACACGACTAAGGCAAAAACAGACGAAAAACAAAAACAAAAATCAGCATTCATATATCAGTAAATAACCATTTAAAACAGAATCTACAATTAAGTGATTCAAAGTACAAACATACACATATACATACATATATATACATACATACACATACATATATATACATACATACACATACATATACATTATATATATATATATACATTATATATATATATATATATATATATATATATATATATATATATATATATATATATATACACACACACACACACACACACATATATATATATATACGCACTGTACATACATAGACAGTACATACTGTACATAAATACATATATAAATACTTATTTATTTAATGAAACAGAAATGCTTCAGATCATTTAGGGACATACAGGCTTCTGGAGGCTTGCAGCTTGTCTTCCAAAGCTTCTTTGGAAAACAGAATGAGGCAGCACATGTTCACAGTCAGAGAGAGAAGCCAAGGGACGCCAAACTAACTCAACTAAAATACTGGGCATCTTCAAGACACACGTACAGGGGAAGGAACTGCTCGATCCGACTCTCCACACTGTAGCTACAGTAGCATGATGCCAACGGGATGGTACTGAACCAGCAGGCTAGCTACCTGTAGCAGGGGACATCAATAAGACATAAGATGTTGGGAGTGTGACTTCTATCCTCTCTCAGGAAACACTGCATGCTATATTTAAAGTCACTAATCTATACTGAGCACTACGCTAATGTGCTGCCATAAAGCCCGACGACAACAGGTTACTGTGGAAAGAACTTTCTAAGCAATGTGCTAATGCGTGGCATCTGAACAGGTCGGAGCTGGAAATCAAACACCAAATATCCAAAGTCAGGTGTCCTTAGACAGGTGCCGGTTTTGGGCGGACAACAGTTCAAACTCCTCTTTGTCACTGGTCAGCAGATGAAAGACGGGTGGATGGGGGGGACAAGACCCACCATGTCACAGTAAATTATATCATCTCTGATGCATATGCACACACACAAGAGTAGAAGAAAACCACATCACTATGAAACAGAATTCAGAAATCAATAAAAACCGTAATGTCCAATGATTACGTACCACTGACAAACTGTTTTTGTAATAAAAGCTTTTTATTATTGGTGGAACTGGCAAGTGAAAGGACACCTGTATCAACCACTGGGGTCAGCAACTAACAGCGCAGCCAAACACACTTCAGTACGTCACGGTGTTGAAATCAAGACGTCAGTCAACAAAGTAGCTTTAATGCTAGCGTGCAGGGGAAATAATGCAAGGCTGATTAGTTCATCTTCACTTACTTATTTTATTCTTCTACCATTGTGAGTTGCATAAGCGGAGCAGCATGTCTGACAGCTAATGCAGTATTAAATGCAGTAGAAGGTCCTGATTCAGTAGTGGAGGGGGATAGGCTTGGGATAGAGAGGAGCACCTCAGGATATAGTCACAGGTTTTAGTCAAAAGTTTCCCACCTCCTCCGAAGGTCCTCCACCTTCTTTTTTTGGGGTGTAGCTGGCTTGGCCATAGTCAGCAGATCCCCAAAAGGATCATGAGTCTTCTGGCTGTCCCCCTCGGCATATAGTGGCTTTCCCAGAACGTTCACAGCGTGACTGGGGACAGACGAGGAGTCCGCTAGACTGGACAGAGCGTGATTGCTGGCAGAGAAGTGAGGTACGGAGGGGGCTGGGGGGGGGAAGGCTGGCTGCAGCAGTCCAAAGTTGGGTGGTAGAGTGGAAGTTCCTGGTGAATGCTGTCTGTAGAGCCCTGGTGTTGTAGAGTAAGACTGTGTGTGGTAAGAGCCTGGTGCAGGCCCGTAGACCACACTGAAAGGATTGCCACTTACAGTCGGGGAGTAACGCATCTGAGGGGACGGGTGCTGCAGAGACTGGGGGGCAAAAGGGTTGAGTGATATGTGGGGTTGGTGCAGTGGGAAGGGAGGCAGGCCCTGAGGGTAAGACCTGGGGGCTAGTGTTGGTCTGCAGGAAGATGACGACAGACTAATATCTAGCCCGTCACTCAATGAAGTGGAACAGCTGGCCGCTGAGCTGTTGAGGGGGTCCAGGAGGCTGATCAGATCTAGACTGTCCTCAGCCACCCTGCTGGGCTTCAACACCTCTCCATCTGTGTTCATGCTCAGGGCTTGCCTAAACTCCTGTCCCCCTGATGAAGTCCTTCCGTCAGCCGTGCCGGCTGCTTTAGAGCGTGACTGGGCCGCGGGGGGCGCTAGCGCAGTACCAAGCTCGGGCGTCTTTCTTCCGTGGGGACGCGGAATGGTGATGTTACCGGGCGCGGAAGGGTCCAAAGAGTCCAAAGGTTCGGGGGCCGATCCAGAGCTTTCCCGGCTCGGAGAGTGGGATGGCTGGACAGGCGGGGGTCTGTCGCAGGCAGGAGGGACACAGATGGACCAGGAGCTCTGGTCCTGGCCTAAACTCCACAGCTTGTTGTAAGGGTTGGACAGCTTGAGGCCTGGAAGAGTTCGTGAGTGTTCACCGACACTCAGGTCCATCCGCTGTAAACACGAGACATCACTGAGACGTTAAAGGAGCACACCAACACCATCTCGTATTACTGACAACCACTTCCTAATTCATGTGTCCTTCCTACCAGGGGCCTACTCGTATATCAAAATCAATCAACAGACTTGGAACTAATCAACATACAGTAGCTAAGGTTTTCTTTCACAACAACAATCCTTCTTATTCTTATCCAACGGGTACCAATAAAGTTACCTCATGTGAACCTGCTGTGAACCTCTGGACCACATGTTGTCTCTTTGCTAGACAGTATTAAACAGTGTTTGGCTGCAAAGCATTTGGACCTCTGACCTGGTAGGTGAACTTGGTTTGGAGCTCCTCGGAGTCTTTGGGAGTCCTCAGGTCCTCCAGGCTTTTAGCTGAGGTGACTGGTTGGCTGTCAGGCTCGTCCTGGCAACCGAAGATGTCGCCCAGCAGGTGGACATTGGAGAACTTGTCATTTAGTGGACTGGGAGGGGCAGTGTGACTTTCTGCCCCAAAACCATGATCGTCCCCTTCTATCAACTGGACCTCCTTCAGGGAGCGGTAGGGCTGTGGCCTGCAGGGACAGTGGACAGTTATTCTCTTCTCTTCTCTCCAACCTGTAGTAGGGCCACTGACCCCAACTAAAGATGCACTTACTTTTCATTCTTCTGGTCCATGATGAACATGCCAGGCTTATTCCTGCACTTACTCTAATTGTCAATAAATCCCATAAAGTCTGATATTTCTTTATTAGGATGAACATGGGCACTGCAGTTTATTTGGAGCCAAATAACTACCCCACTAAATGTTTATCAATCCACGGGTTACAATAGTCCAGAAACAAATGGAGTTCCTCTATCATATATACTTCAGTGTGAGTAATGTTTTAGGAAGGAGTCAGCGGGCTCAGGGCTGACTGTATGGAAGGGGGAAGTATTGTAATATATAGTATATGTGTTAGTTTTGGTCTTTTTACGGGATTAGTTGATTAAAAGAAGTGTTGTTTCACTCTGCAGAGACACTTCTATTCTTGGCATGTTAGAAAAGGACATTACTATTATCTAGTTCTACTAGATAATATTCCTGATCTGCAGATGCAGCGTTAATGTAGAGCCCCATAGTTTCTCTGATGACAGAATCATAGATGGAATTGTGGAAATTGTGAATTAAGACTGATTTTATAAAGCGCTACAATAAGAGATTACAAAATATGACTACGTTTCCAGCCAAGCCGCCCTACTGTAACTGTCTTTAAAATACATTACAAAACAAATCCTGCTAACGCCTGGTGGGGGCACACTTAGGCCCGGTGGGCCACTAGCCTTGGAATGCACTGTGGGGGGGGGAACCCTGTACTCACCCACCAGTGCTAATCTCAATCAGAATTCTCCTATTTAATGAGCATATTGTAGAGCTCTGAAACACATGCACACACGTTTCCTCAGAAAGAGACGAGAAGAGTTCAATAGTGCAAAGCCAATCAGAGAGATGCGTACAGAGGCGACCACTCAAACGGGACGGAGAAGAGAAAGCTGTCAGGAAAGCCAGAGATGGAGTCCTCGGCATACTGGAGCTCGTCTCCGGACGAATCCTCAGACAGAAAAACAGTGTAGTGGCGAGTAGGACGCATAGAGCTACGGTGAAGAGAAGGAAGACAACAGGAAAGGCTCAGCTCATTACATAAATTAATCCAGTCTTTTACAAAGGAGCAGCAAGGAAGAGGGAAATGAAGAAAAGGACGGTTAAGGATTAGTAATCTTATAAGATCTCAGTTTTAGTTTGTTACTGTTCATTCATTTCAACGAAAAGGAAATTAGAACATAGACAAAGCAACCAAGGAACTCAATGGGTTTGCTGATAGAAATATCTTTGTGTCTTCTGGACTGTATTCGGGAACAGGTTTAGGTTCTATCTACTCTGCTACCTTTGGTTTTAAATCAGAGATGGGGTAACGAGGGGGAAATGCCAGAGCAGGGGGGAACGAGAGGGGGATACACCAGAAC
>NC_048422.1:198059-202505 GCF_013103735.1 Etheostoma cragini
GGGGGGGGGCAATGGAAAGACTGACGGAGTAATTCTACCTCCGGTACAGTAGGTGGCGCTCTGCCAACGCACAACAGGCTTTTTCTTCAGGTTGACCTACTGTATGTCAACATTCCACCAACAGGCGCCTATACCAGCTAACTGTAGATCTGAACCCAGTGCTCTACCAGCTGACTCTAGATCTGGATCCAGTGCTCTACCAGCTGACTCTAGATCTGGAGTCTGCTCTACCAGCTTACTCTAGATCTGGACCCAGTGCCCTACCAGCTGACTCTAGATCTGGACCCAGTGCCCTACCAGCTAACTGTGGATCTGAACCCAGTGTTCTACCAGCTGACTCTAGATCTGGAGTCTATGCTCTACCAGCTAACTCTAGATCTGGACCCAGTGCCCTACCAGTTGACTCTAGATCTGGAGTCTGTGCTCAACCAGCTAACTCTAGATCTGGACCCAGTGCTCTACTAGCTGACCCTAGATCTGGACCCAGCTGACTTTAGATCTGGACCCAGTGCTCTACCAACTGACTCTAGATCTGGACCCAGTGCTCTACCAGCTCACTCCAGATCTGGACCCAGTGCACGGTACCAGCTGACTCTAGATCTGGATCCAGTAATCTACCAGCTGGCTCTAGATCTGGACCCAGTGCTCTACCAGCTGACTCTACATCTGGATCCAGGGCAGATGGACTGCAGGCTCTTTGTTGCCGATGGGCCGCCGCTGATCTGGGCAACGCTGTTTTGTTGTATCATAGCAACGATTTGTATTATTTCCGGTACAAAAACCACTCCATAAGAGTGGGGAGGGGCATTTGGAGAATGCATAGGTGCTTAATCTGATCATACTTGGTTTCCATGCAGGAATCCATGCAGTGATTGATATCTGAGCCATGCAGTGATTGATATCTGAGCCATGCAGTGATTGATATCTGAGCCATGCAGTGATTGATATCTGAGCCATGCAGTGATTGATATCTGAGCCATGCAGTGATTGATATCTGAGCCATGCAGTGATTGATATCTGAGCCATGCAGTGATTGATATCTGAGCCATGCAGTGATTGATATCTGAGCCATGCAGTGATTGATATCTGAGCCATGCAGTGATTCATATCTGAGCCATGCAGTGATTCATATCTGAGCCATGCAGTGATTCATATCTGAGCCATGCAGTGATTCATATCTGAGCCAAGCAATGATTCATATCTGAGCCCAGGTGACTAACCCAACTGCAGATGTGGGTCCAGCTGTGCTGCAGACAGGAAGTTTAATGCTGAATGACGTTTTTTCAGAAACTTGATTTCAGATTGTTACCTGTCCCTCTACTTGTTATTGACCTGTCACTGTTGTCCCCCCCCCCACCCAGGCAGTGACAGGACCTACCACCAGTGGCTGTTCACTGTGAAGGTGAGCCCACAGAAACAGCAGCTTCAACATCTGGACAAGGGATGCTTTGCTTTCGCCTGCCTGCCTGTCCGTCTGTCTGCCTGTCTGTCTGCCTTCCTGTCTGCCTGCCTGCCTGCCTGCCTGCCTGCCTGCCTGCCTGCCTGCCTGTCTGCCTGTCCGTCTGTCTGCCTGCCTGTCTGCCTATCTGCCTGCCTGTCTGTCTGTCTGTCTGTCTGTCTGCCTCCCTGCCTGTCTGTCTTTCTGCCTGCCAATCTGCCTGCCTGCCTGCCTGCCTGTCTGTCTGTCTGCCTGCCTGCCTGCCTGTCCGTCTGTCTGCCTGCCTGCCTGTCTGTCTGTCTGCCTGTCTGCCTGTCTGTCTGTCTGTCTCTGTCTGTCTGTCTGTCTGTCTGTCTGCCTCCCTGCCTGCCTGCCTGCCTGCCTGCCTGCCTGCCTGCCTGTCTGTCTGTCTGTCTGTCTGCCTGCCTGTCTGTCTGTCTGTCTGCCTGTCTGCCTGCCTGCCTGCCTGCCTGCCTGTCTGCCTGTCCGTCTGTCTGCCTGCCTGTCTGCCTATCTGCCTGTCTGTCTGTCTGTCTGTCTGCCTCCCTGCCTGTCTGCCTGTCTGCCTGTCTGTCTGTCTGTCTGTCTGTCTGTCTGTCTGTCTGTCTGTCTGTCTGTCTGTCTGTCTGCCTGTCTGTGAACGTATACCTCTGCTTGGGTCCAGTCAGCTACTGACTAACGCGATTTGAATGAATTGAGCCCTAAGACAAACAGGACTGGCACACAGCCTGGCACACCTGTGGACATTTCACCCACTCAGTAGCTTATTACACTTCTTTTTAGAGGAATGTTAGAAATCCAACATCTCTTAGCTTCTGCCTCAAAGAATCATAAAACACATATGTAGTTCATTCAAATCAAACTTTGGTTTTCTTCTGTAATGGACAAAGCAGTGTCAGTCCCCAGAGCTTCTACTCATGTCCTCCGTCTCCTTCTGATAATGTGTCCATGTTCTCTGACAGAAAGGAGGCGGGGCTATCTTCAACACGGTGAAGACCAAGGCGAACCCAGCCATGAAGACCGTGTACAAGTTTGTAAGCACGTCTCTGTCTGTCCTGCTGTAGATCAGAGCATGACGCGTCAGCTGGACATGACAACCATGTGTTTGTTTGACAGGCCAAGGACCACGCAAAGATGCGCATCAAGGAAGTCAAGAGCCGGCTAAAGCAGAAGGTACGTAGCTCCAGGACTGTTGTTGTTGCTATGGTAACTATGTTCCCCTGCTGTTTAAATGGGACAGTTTGAATCTAAAGTTCCAGTAGCACTAATACTGCCTACCCCCCCCCCCCCGTGCAGGAGCAGGCAGAAAACGGCTTCTCCACAGTGAGCTCAGCGGTTGCCTATGACGACACAGCCAGTAGTGCGCTCAGGAAAGAGGGGCCTCTGCAAGCCCTGGACGACCACCGGCCAATCACTGTGCATTTTGGACAGGTGGACAGATGGGGGGGGGGGGGTGTAAAGTTGCCTTGCAGTCAAAGAGTTAGCTCTCACAGTAGTGTTTACACTGGAGCATTCAGAGTCAGTTCTAATAATAACATTATTAATAAGAGTTTTCTATCATTTATTAATGATGTAATTTCAACAGGATGTGTAAGTCACACTGAAGTCACTCTTCGATTTGTCAGGAACAGAACAGAACAGAATTCTCTGCCCCGCTCCTTCTATCTGAACACCTTGACACTGTCGATTATAGGGTTAACAGTTTGTCTTAGTACTGCCATGAAAAGCCTGCCATCAGTGTTCCAGTGTGAGTTTTCCTGTGGGGCTGTCTGACGGCGAGGTAGCTATGCTAAATGAATGTTCCTGTGTTGACATCCTGTTTCCTGCGCCAGGCTCGACCCCCTACGCTGCTGAAGAGACCGAGCAGCAACGTGAGTCTGGAGAGCACCGCGGACCAGTAAGCCTCCCTCAGCCCGCCGGCCACACACTCGCTGTCTAGAGGCCCGTTTGGCCAATGCATCCACTGTCAGGCCGTTCCAGCCCATAATAGACGGTGTTAACCAGAGAACTAGGAGGACCGGGTGTAATCTGCAGAAAGTCTGCTTTTATCAAATAGAACACAGACAATACAACCTATGAAGATATGATGAACAGTGTGTATTATACATTCCTATTAGACACACTCAAAATAAAAAATGTTTTAACCCATACCAGCAAGAAAAAACCCTCTCTCAGTAGATAATAACTTTTGATGAGAGAAACAGCCAATAAGCTGGAGGTTCAGCTGCAGTCGCTCTGCAGTCATGTGACCGATGACAGGTTACCATGGTATTCTTTCTGATTCATAAATGTTTTCTCTCATTCTAAGTGTATAATAATTACTTCCATCCATTTAGTAAGAAGAGTGCTGCTCACAGACAGTTCCACACACATTGTAATTTTTTATAGCTCAGGTCATTTTATTAAAGATTATCAGAGTATGCAAGATATAGAAAAAATCCATCCAATCAAAGATATCCTGAACATCTACCCAACCACCAGACCAACACTGCTAAATGAAACTTCATATGTTTATGTTTAGGAGATTGAGATGCAGAATAAAGCAAATAATGAGAAATCAATAAGTACACAGCAGTATCCAATGTAATTGGGGTTACAAGAAAGGTTGCCAAATGGCATAAAACCTCAAAAGAGACCCTGCAGAGAGAATATATCTGCTCTGGTTTAAGATATTGCATAACTTCAGACATTCTAATATTCTTGTATGTAAAGTAGGCACCATTCTTCAGTACAGGTGGAAGGTAATGGAGGCTGCTAATAATCAGTATTAGTATTAGTATTAATCTGTATTAGTACAGTGGGTCAGGCTAAAAAACTACATCTCCACTACTACGTTCCTCCCCCTCTCATTCCCCCTGCTCTGGCGTTTCCCCCTCTCATTCCCCCTGCTCTGACATGACGATTTCCCTCTTTCATTCCCCCTGCTCTGGTGTTTGCCCTCTCATTCCCCCTGCTCGGGCGTTTTTCCCTCTTATTCCCCCTTCTCTGACATGAAGATTTCCCCCTTC
>NC_048422.1:202605-210155 GCF_013103735.1 Etheostoma cragini
TGCGTGCGTACATATGTGTGTGTGTGTGTCTCTGTTTGTGTGTGTGTGTGTGTGTGTGTGTGTGCGCGCGTGCGTGCGTGTGTGTGTGTGTGACCTGTTTGAAGAGCTGCAGCTGGATGGCGTTCTGGAGGAACGGTCTCATGGCGTTGGATCGGTGGTTCACAAAGGTTTCCTCGTTGAATGTGATTGGCTCTCCCTGTGTGCAGGAGAACAACAGCTGTCATGGTGATGGCTGACTAACCCAGTCACCATGTCATAGAGACAACGGGCACCACGCTCTCTGCTATGCAGGCTTCTTCATTAGGCTCTGAGTGAATTCTTCAGAAAAGTGGGAGTTTGGTGTCATGTGACTCCGATTGGTGGAGTCCACTCAGTCAAGAAGAACAGATTGTTAGAATGGAGAGCTACGGAGACTCTCAAAACAGCTCACAGCACAAAGCTACACTGCTGCTGCAGATACGGCCATAGAGAAATGCTGGCAGAAAGAGACTGATTGATTCAATTCTATAGCTGGGCAGCAATTACATTTTTTAATCGCGATTAAATCGCATAATTTCCCTGATTAATCGCAAAATGAAATAATGAATTCAAAAGTAGTGTATATAGTGCAATTTTATTTTCAATGTTCTGCCATATGAACAAAAGTGCCATAACATTTGTTCTGTAAAACCTTACCAGCATTTTGTTTATAAAGTAGCAGTTAAATAAAATATTTAGTGTACATCTCAATTTAAACATAATGTATTTATCATGTCCAGACATGAATTAATCTGGTTGGAACGTGTTGCTCCTTCTTATGTACACGTTCTTCTGTTGTTGCTCTAACTCTGCAGCACACACAACTTTTCTGCACTTTGCATGGACACTGTCAAACGCTTTGTTAAGCAGAGACACTGAGGGACACTGTCCAACGCGCTGTAAAGCAGAGACACTGTGACAGAACGCTGGAGACAGTACGCAAATTAATTAAGTAGTTAACGCAATAATAACGCTTTAACTTGCCCAGCCCTAGTAAATTCATGAGTGAATATATTTATCTGACTGTTTGTAATGTGACAGCTGCTCACTCTACAGCAGAGTCAACGGGACAGTGTCAGTGTCTTCCTCTGGCGGGGCCCGTCCAGCACACAGGCTGCTACCGGCTGCCTAAACCACACCCACATCCACAACTCAGTCACCACAATAAACAACAAAGTGTGAAAAACAGACTAAGGGAGGTCTGCGTTTCCATGGCGACTCAGAAACTCTGGCTTCAGTCTCGGCGCCGCTCGCTAACACATCTGGCTCTATCCCAGGGAGACCTAATTCGGATCTGCTAGAATGATCGATCCAGTTAGGTCTAGACAAGAGCAGTGGGGATTGGTTAGGGTTGGACTAAGAACTCCAGGGTTAGGGTTTAGGGTAACAATACCAGGGTTAGGGGTTAGGGTAAGAATACCAGGGTAAGCTAATCAGAGGCAGAATAAGGTGGGCCACAAGGCATGTCCTTTGGTGTTCCCACATCTAGCAGATCCGATCTAGCATGTGCACCCCCCTGCGTATTCTCTGCTGCTCTCCAGGCGTACTGACCGGCTCGATCTGCAGAGCGTTCCTGTAGCTGCCAAACAGCGCCGCCTGGCTGCGGAGGAAGGCTCGGGCCACGCCGTCCCCGGTGGTTGTAGAAACCTTCCTCAGACGACTCTTGAGAGAGGACACCTGCGGGACATGAAGTCACAGAGGTTAGGACAACACGTTTATATCTGTCAGTGTCCCCACCCTGAGCGCAGCCCGAGTCCCTCACCACGTCGCTGGGCAGGCTCTGCAGGTCATCGTAGGGGCTTTCCAGGGTGTTGGTGTCCACGTTCAGCAGCACCACATCGTCCAGAGCCATGCCTCGAACCTTCTACACACACACACACACACACACACACACACACACACACACACACACACACACACACACACACACACACACACACACACACACACACACACACACACACACACACACACACACACACACACACACAAAGTCAACTCAAGCCAAAGAGTCACCTGGTCAGTAGCACATGAAGAAGGGTAAAACAATCTTTGTTTTATCTGCTGGATGACACCCACCTCCATCAGGCTGGAATGGACTCCGATCAGGTAGGGCATGGGGGCGCTAGAAAAAAGAGCCAGTTTCACACAACAGCATGTCAAGCTTTCTTCATTCAGCACTGGGTCGATGCCACCCCACGCAGGATTCCTATCCTAAGATAACATAGTTTGGTCTTGTACATGCGGTCAGGAAACATGTTTCTGTGATGCTAAACATCCTAAATGTCCTCCTGAAGGGAGATCCCAGGTTTCAGACTGAGGCGGTTTGTGGAGCGAGGCCTGCTGGTCTCTGCAGTGGAGCAGAACAAAGGGATACTTCCTGAGAGTTACTCTTTAGTTCATGTCTCAACTTTAGCCCTTTGAATATAAAAGCATCATAGACGGGCTACCTGCCCAGGGACCTCAGAATGTAGATGTATTTTAAGACGTTTAAACTACAGTTACAGTGGGGCGGCTGGGTTTGAAAATATTTTCTAATGTGCAGTCAGCTTTTAGGACTGACTCAATCAAAACCCCATCTGGCTTATAGTTGTTTTTTTAATTTTCAATTTCCATGATTCTGTCACCACAGAAAGACTACGTTACCGCTGCCATCAGTCTGGAACTGGCTCCAGCTGGACGTCTTCAAAAAAAGACTCACCAAACCACTTTTCTGGGGGAAAGCCTGCAATGCATCTCTCCTGGGTCCTATACAGAATAACTGTCCCATGGCCAGGTGGGCTCAGTTGGTAGAGCAGGCGCGTATATACGTAGAGGTCCAGCTCCAGGGTTCGACGATTTCCTGCATGTCTTCCCCCTCTCTTTCCCCCTTTCTTACCTAGCTCTCCTGTCCATTAAAGGCGGAAAAGCCCCCCCCCCCAAAAAGCCTCATTGTCCCTGCTTACATGACATTACATAACGGGTCATACGATGCCATGCCGTGTCCATACTGACCAGCAGTAGTCCAGCAGATGCGGCGGCAGGACAGGGATGTACACGTGCTGCCAGTGCATGGGATACAGCATGGCTGTGGAGCCATGGACACACGCTGTTAACTGGGGACAAAGACAACGTGTCAGACACATCACTCAAACAGCAATTAGAAAACATATGAAACATTATAATATATGATATGGTTCCGTTTTACAGAAGGATGCGAGCCCAGCATGTGTCTGACAGACTGACACAGGGCTGTGGGGGGGGGGGGGAGCTCTACTTACAGTGCTTAGTTTGCTACAGCAGATGAGGATTCGACGTTCATAAAGCATACTAGCGTACAGATGAAGCATGTTATTGACATCTACTGCTACAAAGTACTCGGTTAGGTTTCTCTGCAGGGTCAAACACAACAAGAGAAAAACAAATCAGAGAGTTAGTAGTTGGGTAAAGACCAGTAGACCAGGATTCAGTTTGATCACAGAACTCAGTATCAGCTCAACAGATCTGTATTACTTCAATAATGGGCTAGTGAAGGCTGCAAGTGGAGAACTCTCACACCTCATGATTACAACAGAGCTATCTCATTATTATCAGTTAGTTAGCAAAAATATCCCTTTCCAGATCAAACATGGGACTTAAGACTTTCAACATTAAAAAAAGTCACATTGTTAGATCTAATCTAATCTATCCATGTATTCATTCATTTTCATGGTTAGAAATGGACTTCCACATATTTCTGTAGTACTGTCAGGTTTTTCATCAAATCAGTAAGCAAAGGTTTCAAACTGCAGGACAAAGACCTGTGTGTGTGTGTGTGTGTGTGCGTGTGTGTGTGCGTGTACTCACATTCTCAGGTATGCTGGGCAGTTCCCTGATGTCAGGCACAGTGAAGAAGGAGTGCTGCAGGAAACAGAGAGCAGAGGGCCGGTCAAAGCCAGCGAGGTCTCCTCTACTACATGCATGCATGCTACATGGTGAGTGTGGGGATGATCCTCCAACCAATCACAGAGACTCACCACGCCCAGATGAACAGGGACGCCGGGCTCGGGGACGGGCAGCGAATGCAGGGTCGCCAGGAACTCCTGCCACTGGCTTTCCTGAAACATTCACAAGATTGTAAAGCCACGCACTGGCCATTTCAAAAAGACCACAACCAGAAACACAAGCCCAAGGTCACAGTTTAGGCCTGTTCCGACCAAAGATACGCAACGAGACGAGTGTAATCTTGCAACTATTTGCAAGGCGTCGGTCCGCAGCGTTCTTAATCCTGCCAGTTCACACCAACAAGACGAGACCGAGATTGATCGCCATAGCAACAACTCTTTGGGTGAAAACTGGAGCGCTACGAAAGATGAGATGAGAGCGGGCACACAGCTACACTTTGGGCGAGACCAGTGGTGTAGCGTTATGTGTTTTAGCGGGTATACTGTACTAAATAACTATATGCACCAGAATTGACATGTGACAGTGCCTTACCCCGGGGAAACTTTGAGCATCAAAGACATGTCCTGCATTCTGTTACACTTTAATACACCTTTACCTTTTTACCTTTATTTAGCCGAACGAAGGAAAACAAAGATGACAGTTCAAAATATAATGGAAATATGTTGTTTGTGTCATTTTTAAATGGGGTATTTGGAAGTCCTGGAGCTGTCTTAGTGGGTTTACTGCATATCACGTAGACTGCACCCCTGAATGTGTCCCAACACAACGTCACCTGGCCTTTGATGGTGTAGTCTGCGAGGACATTCAGCAGCTTGTAGAAGACTTCAAACCAGGGCAGGTAGCTGAGAGGACAGAAACACAGACATTCATTCATTCATGAAATGTGTCCGTCCCTGCGTGTTTCTACCATAGACTGCACGGAAACACTGACCTGAGGATGCAGTAGCAGGTGTGAGCGCCGGAGGAGAGGCGACAGAAGCCAAATCTCTGTTTGCTCTCGATGTCAGTCAAAACAAAGGTAAAGTTCTGACCCACCTGGTTGACTGTCAGACTGCAGACGGAGACAGGGACAGAGACAGGGAGGGTTCGTGTGTGTTCATGTGAAAGTAGTGCAGGGAATTACAATCCAAAAGGAACAAATACAAACAACTAATAAATCCCCAAGCCAAAATGTTTTTAACGCTTGGTGTTGGGGGGGCTGTGGCGATCAGATGGCAGGTTGTGGGTTGATGTTGGTGTGGAATATGGGGGCGGGGTTCTAACGCTAGAGAGACTACACTAGGCCCGTTGGAGATGAACTGTGCCTCGCCTGTAGTGGAAGGGAGCAGGCGGCAGCAGCCGGGGGCGGGGACAAAAAGCTGCAGTAAAGTTGGACAGCTTCCAGCTGTCTCCAGCAGCCTTCAGCTGGACAGGAAGTGACATGGTCCGATTCCAATTTAATGCTCTTGTACACAGTCTCCAGTTGTTTTAATGATGACAGAGGAGCTGTCATAAGGCTCTACATGTGATCTGGTGCAGATGTTAATTAACAACAGAATGGAGATTTAGTCTCGGACTTCTTAACCTCACTACCAGCCACAACATGTGTTCTGTACAGAATGAGCCTTTAAATCCGACTAATAGCAGTTAAAGTCCCTTCGATTCAAAATCAATAAAAACTCTATAGAAAACGTCATCAAGTTGAGATGATTTTGAACCAGTCAGCTGTTAGATCAGCTGAGAGACCGGGGTTTCCCAGCATGCTCCGGGTCCGCCCAGGTCTTGCATTTGGTGAAAAGCTACATACATAGCACAGGAACCATTTACCATTCAGACACTGTGGCCGAGTGTGCCGTACAGGATACACACTCACACACACATCTACATTCTGATGGCACAGCCTCGAGGGCAACTTGGGGTTCAGTGTCCCAAAGACACTTCGACATGGGCCTGCAGGGCCAGGGATCGAACCACCAACCTTCTGATTGGGCAGGCTTTCCCACTGAGCCACAGACGCCCGTTACAAAAAATACATGAAAAACAAACACCTTTCCCTCTGTGTGTGTGTGTGTGTGTGTGTGTGTGTGTACCTGTCCATGCTGAACGGGAAACAGAACTTGGGCACAGTCTGAAGTGTCTCCTGTGGGGACAGATGTAGTAGATTACAGTGAGGGACAGACCTCTTCTCTTCTCTGCTTCACAGTGGTCAGGTTCAGCTACCAACCCAACCTAGAACTGGCTCAGGTCTGCCTGGGACCAGCTCTTAGTTATGCTGTGATGGTTTTAGATGGCCGGGGGACTTCCTTTGACACACTGAGCTCCTCTCTCCTTTATCTTTCCGTCTCGGTACATCCATGTCCCAGAAATGCTTGTTACTGTTAGCTCCAGGGGGTTATTTCCCAGAATGCTTGTGTTTTTTCACCTTGGACATTTCCTTGGATCAGGGTGGCAACTGGATCGTGGTTCCAGCTGCTGCCATGGTCCTGCCCTTATCCTAATGTTTATTATAATTACAGTGTTTATACCAACTGCTATAATTATGATTAATTATATTTCTGTGTTTGTGTATCAGTGTCTCTGTGCCCCAACCGGCAGACCACCAAGAGCCTGGTTCTGTCTGAGGCTTCTGGTCTCCTCACCACTAGACCTGCATGATTAATCGTTATATAATCTCGATTCACCATGTTCACCATTTCATTTAGAAATTCCATTTAAAAAAAGACTCAACCATCCTTTAATTTTACGAGCCTACACATTAGTAACTACTTTCTTCTGAGTTTTAAACCTAGACTGCATCAGGTAGGTATGGAAGTGCTCCGAGCGCTGCGAGGCTCTCCCTTCTCTTCACTGAGAACATCCAAAAGTTATTATGCAAGTGATATTTTACACAGATTTTCCTAGTCAGTATAATTTTCAAATTATCAACCGTCAGGGTATCAACCGTCGAATTTCAGTCAACAAACCATCCAATGAAAACAGTGTTGTTTTCAATAAATAAAAAAACTCAAAATGCACGTTTCAAATTATTATGCACAACAGAGTAGCAAAACACTTTCTAGGTTGTAAAGAAGTGAAAGTGGTCTTTGTTGAACTTGCAGCATTAGGAGGTCATATGTACTGAAATCAAAAGCTCTTTCAATCAAGCCCATCTTAACAAAGCCAGGTCCAGGTTAACATAGGACCCCTCCTTTGATTGCATCCTTTGAACTTGGGAGTTTACGGAGAGTTTCTGCTTGAATTTCTTTCCAGAATGTCAGAACCGCCTCCCAAAGCAAACTGCCTCCCACCCCCAGAGATCTCTGCTTGAGGATGCTCCAAAGGTTCTCAATGGGGTTGAGGTCAGGGGAGAATGGGGTACACACCATGGGTTTCTCTCCTTTTCTGCCCACAGCAGCCAATGACACAGAGGTATTCTTTGCAGCATTGTCATGCATGAAAAGGATTTTGCAACAGAAGGCACGGTTCTTCTTCTTGTACCCTGGAAGAAAGTGGTCAGTCCAAAACTCATTCTCACACCTTCAGGGACCCTAGAGGAGCCTACCAGCTCTCTCCTCATGATTCAGGGACCCTAGAGGGACCTACCAGCTCTCTCCCCATGATTCAGGGACCCCAGAGGGGCCTACCAGCTC
>NC_048422.1:210165-213866 GCF_013103735.1 Etheostoma cragini
CCCCATGATTCAGGGACCCCAGAGGGGCCTACCAGCTCTCTCCCCATGATTTAGCGACCCCAGAGGAGCCTACCAGCTCTCTCCCCATGATTCAGGGACCCCAGAGGGGCCTACCAGCTCTCTCCCCATAATTCAGGGACCCCAGAGGGGCCTACCAGCTCTCTCCCCATGATTCAGGGACCCTAGAGGGGCCTACCAGCTCTCTCCCCATGATTCAGGGACCCTAGAGGGGCCTACGAGCTCTATAAATTGTAGCTTGGTCTAGACCTGCTCTATCTGTAAAGTTATGATCTGACACTATAAAGAAAACTGAACTGAAAAGCTCACTTGTATTTCCATCTGTGACTTGTCTCTGGTCAGCACACTGCAGGGACATATGACCCAGTCCTTCTGGGACATACTGCCACTAACAAAGCACACTGCAGGGACATATGACCCAGTCCTTCTGGGACATACTGCCACTACCAAAGCAGGGACACATGACAAACTGATAAATAACGTGGACACAGAGAAGTGACTCTAACCCGCTCTGAGTAGTCCTCAGGATACTGCCTCCGCACCTCTGGCCCTGTTAGAGAGGACAGACAGAGAAAAGGACTGTTAGAGAGGACAGACAGAGGAAATCACTGTTAGAAAGGACAGTCAGAGGACAGGAATGTTAGAAAGAACAGTCAGAGGACAGGACTGTTAGAGAGGACAGTCAGAGTCAGAGGACAAGACTGTTAGAGAAGATAGACAGAGGACAGGAGTGTTAGAGAAGACAGACGGAGGACAGGAGTGTTAGAGAGGACAGTCAGAGGACAGGACTGTTAGAGAAGACAGACAGAGGACAGGAGTGTTAGAGAAGACAGACGGAGGACAGGAGTGTTAGAGGACAGTAAGAGGACAGGAGTGCTAGAGAAGACAGTCATAGGACAGGAGTGTTAGAGAAGACAGACAGAGGACAGGAGTGTTAGAGAAGACAGACAGAGGACAGGAGTGTTAGAGAGGACAGTCATAGGACAGGAGTGTTAGAGAAGACAGACAGAGGACAGGAGTGTTAGAGAAGACAGAGGACAGGAGTGTTAGAGGACAGTAAGAGGACAGGACTGTTAGAGAAGACAGAGGGAGAAGTAATTAAATTGATCATGCACCCATACATTTCCTTCCTTCATATAAAAGTCTAGATCTAGAAGCCGTGTATTTCTTCTGAGATAAATTCCATTAGACCACAAGGTTCCATATTTAAAACAGCAGAGGAAGTCAGACAGAAGAAGATTAGTGTGTACACTCAACAGGATATTAGGAAATTCTTAGAAATACAACCGACAACCCGACACTATCCTGGATATGACCATTATGACTCATAAACTCTTCAAACCAACCAGTGTGTGTGTGTCTGTGTGTGTGTGCTGGTTGGTCACCATGACAACCAGCCCCACAGGTACTAATCTGCCATTAAAAAGGAGGACGGGCACCGCGGGCGAGTCGAGCCGGGTAGAGCTGGTACTGGTACTAGCAGTGGGTAAGCGCCATAAGAGGGACTGGTTCCATCCAACACTGCCTGAGGTCCAAAGGGGTCCCCCTGCGATTTGGATTTTACACTAATCCATATTGCAATTTCAATAGAAATTATGATAAAAATATAAAATTCATTGTGCAGCCCTAGTAGTAGATTTTTATTTCTGTCTGTCTATTTTGATCAGTGTACCTCCTGAAATTGGGTTTAAAGACACAATGATGACGCGTGAAGTAAACAATAAATGACATGAATATTGAGATACATGTATCTTTATTTCAGGGTCTTTGAATTACTGTTTCTGTGTGATAACAAGGCTGACAGCTGAACTGCACCCCGCCCTGACCCTGCCCCCCAGAAGAGAAGCTGTGTGTGTGCAGAGCGTTGAGATACTCACCGGCGCTGAGTGGGCCTGGGTGGGCCACCTCCACATACAGCTCAAAGGGGGACACAGGGCTCTCCCTGCAACACAGCACACTGGACACTGAGAGGGGGCTCCACCACGGTCTGGACCATGGTCCGGACAAACCACACACATGGATCATTCCCTCTTAAACTCGGCTTTAGTTCCCACTTACATCCAGCCTGATAATCTGCACGCTGATGTTTGGCCTGCAACTACTTATCTTTACTAAGAATCAACATGCGCCGGAACTGTCACCTTTTAACATATGGTCTGTACAGTCACGTGTGTTCTTCATTTATCTTCTCTTATAATCTCATGTTTATGCTTTTATTTTAATTTCATGTTGATTTTAGGATGGTTTTTCTGCTACATGTTTGTGTTGTGAAGATACAGATTGTAGCTCTATGCCCAAGAAACATTTCCCCTTAGGGACAATAAAGTGTATTCTGTCTGTCTGTCTATTTATCTATTCCCCACATGTGTGTACAGTCTGTAGACACCCCCCTCCTGACCACTGGGTCTAATGCATCACTGTCACAGTGCACGGCGTCATGAAGCCCTGTACAGTAGTCAGGGATGTTGTGATGATGTCACAGTCACTTTCCAACCACCAAGATGAAATATCATGAGCTCATTTTACACATAAACACATAACATAAACCATGGCCTAGGATGCCCCAGTTCACCACCTGGAGCCAGACTGCTGGGAGCCTGCAGTGTCGACATGATGGAGCAGAGGAGGGACAGAGGTTCTCTGTTCTATCTAACATCTGGGGGCCACACACACACACACACACACACACACACACACACACACACACACACACACACACACACACACTCACAGATGTGTCTCATCTTGTGATAACCGTTAGCAGACCAGAAGAGCCACCTTAACGCTCAGTGGAGTCAGTGTTTTTAGCCTGTGTCGCAACAAGTCCAGCGGGCCTATCGTCACTACTCTGCCCTAAGAGAGGCTGCGTGAGGCGGGCTGCCGGGCCGCGGCGGCCGGCTGCAGGCAGCCTCAGGGCGGACCCTCTCACCTGATTCGGGAGCCCATCCTGAAGCGGCGGCGGGCAGCGGAGTGTGTCCGGAGCTGTGTTCACAAGCTAACCTGATGCTAAGCTGTCACACACAGCTAGACACCGCCATATCTGTCTGCAGTGACGCGGAGATCACGCTCCGCGCCGCGCTGTATCATGGGACATTGAGTATGTTGTAGCAGGGCGGTCGATCTTTGGTGGGTCTGTAGACAGTTCCGTGTAAAGCTACAAACTACAACTCCCACGACACCTCGTCAACACCATTGGAGGGTCGGCCGTCATTTACTGCTGCTGTAGTCTACCACTCTGTGTGTGTGTGTGTGTGTCTGTGTGTGTGTGTGTGTGTGTGTGTGTGTGTGTGTGTGTGTGTGCACGTGTAATGATACATGTGTGGACTCTAGTTGTATGGCTGATTCCATTTCATAATCAGAAAATTATTTATTTCAGGTAAGTAGCACTATCTAGGAATTTACCTTAGTTAATGGTGCATACATAAAAACATATTCAAGTTAAAAAATGAAATAAACAAACAATAAAAACATAAACAAATAACACCTAGGCCCACAGATAACTATTCAACTAAAAGAAGCTGTATGGTTTTAGTGCAGGATGTGCAAAGCTTTCAATTCAATTTTATTCATAGTATCACTCTATAACCAGAGTTATCTCAAGACACCAGAGCAGGTCTAGACCGCTCTATAATTTACAGATAGAGCAGGTCTAGACCGCTCTATAATTTACAGATAGAGCAGGT
>NC_048422.1:214151-215508 GCF_013103735.1 Etheostoma cragini
ACCACTCTATAATTTACAGATAGAGCAGGTCTAGACCACTCTATAATTTACAGATAGAGCAGGTCTAGACCGCTCTATCATTTACAGATAGAGCAGGTCTAGACCGCTCTATCATTTACAGATAGAGCAGGTCTAGACCACTCTATAATTTACAGATAGAGCAGGTCTAGACCTCTCTATAATTTACAGATAGAGCAGGTCTGGAACCCTCTATAATTTACAGATAGAGCAGGTCTAGACCGCTCTATAATTTACAGATAGAGCAGGTCTAGACCTCTCTATAACTTACAAAGACCCAACAGTTCTAGTAGTTCCCTCCAGCGCAAGCAACAGTGCTACAGTGGTGAAGAAAAACTCCTTTTAGGCAGAAACCTGGGACAGACCCAAGGTCTTGGTAGGTGGTGTCTGACAACCGGTTGGGGGGTGAGGAACAGTGGCAATAACAGTCACAGTAAAAGAGAATGGAACAGTGACTAGACAAAGTAGTTTGTTGTAGTTCATGGCATAGCAGGGCACTGCACAGCAGAGCGTAGCAGGACGTAGCAGGGCCCTGCACAGCAGAGCGTAGCAGGACGTAGCAGGGCCCTGCACAGCAGAGCGTAGCAGGACGTAGCAGGGCACTGCACAGCAGAGCGTAGCAGGACGTAGCAGGGCCCTGCACAGCAGAGCGTAGCAGGACGTAGCAGGGCACTGCACAGCAGAGCGTAGCAGGACGTAGCAGGGCACTGCACAGCAGAGCATAGCAGGACGTAGGGGCACCGCAGGACGTGTAGCAGGACTACGGCGACAGCTGCATCCAGGATTCTGGAGCCTCCCTGATCCAAGGAGACATGCGAGAGGAAGAGAACATAAGGACTCCGGGGAATGACTCCCGGGAGCCAGGTTAGTAACAGGCCTTCCTGGGACATGGATGCACACAAAATGGAAAGATAGAAAGATAGAGGAGAGAGGAGCTCAGTTCTCTGGCAGTCTAAAACTATTACAGCAGAACTAAGAGAGACAAGCAAAGAGAGGAGCCTGGTCCGGGTGTACTGCCCTGCCTTCCTCTAGTTTCATTATATTATTGATTATATGGTAGATGAATCTGACAACTATGACAAGAAGCAGGTGGAGCTGATTCCACAGGAGAGGAGCCTGATACCTGAAGGCTATCGCCACCACTCTCTCAGTTTTCACTCTACCACCCATCCCCACACACACACACACACACACACACACACACACACACACACACACGCCGGCTCAACGCACATACCAGTGCACAAGTATAAACACCAGACCACTTACAGTGGGTACGGAAAGTATTCAGACCCCTTTAAATTTTTCACTCTTTGTTTCATTGCAGCCATTTTCCAAA
>NC_048422.1:215608-217982 GCF_013103735.1 Etheostoma cragini
GGAAAAAGGCTGCAATGAAACAAAGAGTGAAAAATTTAAAGGGGTCTGAATACTTTCCGTACCCACTGTATGTAAGCTAGGGCGAAAGCTCTGTGTGGAGCCTCTGCAGAAGCGTAAAGTGGCCTTAAGTTCACAGTATTAGGATGCAGAGTCCCACTAGAAGACTTGATCAATAGTAAGACAACTGCTATTGCGCTCTGTGTGCTCAGAGTGGGTAAAAACATGTTCACAGTCACATACTTCAGATCACAACGTCCCAAACTGTCAAGGGGTTGGTAAACTGAACACCAAGAAAAACAGCCCTACTGATCAGAGTGTAGCACCCACGGGACAACCCCTGAGACGTGTTCTGCAGGGGAGAAACAAATAAAGCTACCATCAGAGGGAGATATCCAATTCCCCTGATGTACAAGGGATGCTCAACAGTTCAGTCACCTTCAGCAAACTGTACGTAAAGCGGGACTACCACCAACTAGAGCTCACACCAGAATCGAGAGGTGGGCATGCCGCTGTCAGAGAAGAAGAAGAAAGAGTGAGAGCTGTATCTGTGGCACAGGAGCCTGACAAAGCATCAGGAGTATGCAGACTTCAGTTCAGTGGTGTAATACTTCAAATCACCTGAAATGGTTTTCACTTTACAGGTGGACCTTGTCAGGGTTAATTAGTGGAATTTCTTGCCTTATTAGTGGAGTTGGGACCATCAGCCGTGTTGTGTAGAAGTCAGGTTGATACGAACACAGAGTTCTAGCAGCAGACACATCTCTAGAACAACTAGTAAAAGGAGACTGAATCAGGCCTTCGTGGTCAGATAGGAGCTAGGAAACCACGGTTAAGGAGAGGAAACAAGCAGAAGAGATTTGTTTGGGCCAAGAAACACAAGGAATGGACATTAGACCAGTGGGAATCTGTGCTTTGGTCGGATGAGTCCACGTTGGAGATCTTTGGTTCCGACCGCCGTGTCTTTGTGACGGAGAAAAGGTGACGGATGGATTCTACATGCCTGGTTCCCACCGTGAAGCATGGAGGAGGAGATGTGATGGTGTGGGGGGGGCTTTGCTGGTGACACTGTTAGGGATTTATTCTAAATTGAAGGCCTACTGAACCAGCATGGCTACCACAGCATCCTGCTTGTGTTTAGTTGGACCCTCATTTAGTTTAAAACAGGACAATGATCCCTCCAGGAGACACCCCTCCAGGCTGTGTAAGGGCTATTTGACCTAGAAGGAGAGTGATGGAGGGCTGTGCCTCCACAGTCACCGGACCTGAACCAAATTCAGATGGTTTGGAGAGAGCTGGACCGCAGAGTGAAGGCAAAAGGGCCGACAAGTGCTGAGCATTCTGGGAACTCCTTCAAGACTGTTGGGAAACCATTTCAGGTGACTACCTCTTGAAGCTCATCAAGAGAATGCCAAGGATGTGCAAAGCAGTAATCAGAGTCGTGTGTGTGTGTGGGGGGGGGGGGGGGGGGGGGGGGGGGGTACTTAGAAGAAACTACAATTTAAGACGTGTTTTCAGTTATTAAAAAAAATAAAAATGTAAGTCCATAATTCCACATGTGTTTATTCATAGTTTTGATGTCTTCAGTGATAATCTGCAAAATAAATAGTCATGAAGATAAAGGAAACGCATATATATATAAATATATATATAAATATATAAATATATATATATATATATATATATATATATGTAGAGAGAGAGAGATAATTAAAATGTTACACAGCTGTTTATTTCTATACTAGATCTTTAATTATTGTTTTATTCACACTTGCTTTGCAGTGTACACGTCTGTTTCCCAAGGTAAGCTCAGAGAGAGAGACAAAGAGAGAGGGGGGGTTGTGTTTGTGTGTGTGTGTGTGTGAGTGAGAGTGTGTCTGTGGGGGTGTTGCACAACAGAAGCAGGAGGGACCAGTGTAACTGTGTGAAGGGTTTGCAGTGAGCAGCAGGACAGAGCTGCCTCGTCTACAGGTAGGAAGACATTAAACATGGGACACGTTTCTAAGCTGTTTATGCACGAGCTACCTGTTGCATTGTGGGTACTGTGTGCTTGTGTTGCGCTACGGTAATGCTAAAGTCTGTTTACTTAGTTTGAAAAGGTGCAATACGCACACAAAAGCTAGCGAGCACATTGGCATACGGCTGTGAGGACCGTATGGAAACAAGGCTTCCCGCTGTGGACGTTGATTGGTTCCTGATGTCTGTGTGGGGCTCGAGTTGTGTTACGTTCATTAGAAGTCGGTTGATATGCTATTAAATACAGCTTCTGGCATGAAATGTGATTAAATACAATGTGAAACAACATTTAGAGACACTAATGTTACACAGAAACACAGTCATACAGCAGCAGCATGGGAGGGGGGGGGGGGGGGGGGGG
>NC_048422.1:217992-230932 GCF_013103735.1 Etheostoma cragini
TTTTGAGGATGCCTGGGCATCCAAGGTCAAATAAGTGGCTAAAATGAGTCACGAGCGGTTGGACTGGAGGACTGCTTTGTGTCCATCCGTCCCCTCTGTCCTTTGGAAAATGTGAGGTTTAGAAGAAGTTTCTCCAAAGTTTAAAAAAGCTGAATGCTGGCTTATATGGCGGCATGGTAGTAAATAGAAATGATGATTTGATGAAAGGAATGGGTACATTAAGTCAACTTTCACAACACAACACAACACTACAGGTTGCAGTTATGTAAGAGAAAACAAGCACAGAATATAAAGCAGGTCAAATTAATAAACAGTTAGTAGAAATAACTAGCTAAAAGTATTGGCTTAACAAATCAGTAATAGGTATTGTTTAAATGTTTGAAATAGTTATACAAAAGTAATTTGAACAGATAAATGCTAATAATAAATGATAAAGTACTAGGCTAGTTCTGAACAAACCAACCTTTATATTGGCAGTTCAGTTGTATGGAAACAATGTCAACTTTCACACACTGAAACATTTGGAAGATAGATCGAGAATGAATGAAGGGGTGCATGGGTTCATCTAGACAGGGCGGGGACCTGTTGATCAGTGATTTATGTTAACTTTTTTTCAACATTGATATATGTAGTATATATTTGTCTCTGTATTAATTGTGTTTTATGATTAATTCATTAAATTTGTTTGTGTATGTATGCACCATTCACCGAGGCACATGCACATAGCTGTAGGTGGCAGTAAACCCTTGACTGACATCTATGGGCCTGAAGTGTTGGTTAGGTTAGTAAATCTGGCTGCACATGATCCGCAGTAAAAGCGCTCTGTGCTGGCCATTGTTTTCCATGGAGGGAGGGGTGCCGGCCAACCAGACGGAGCGCCACTCCTGGCATCGCGCACCACTCAGCAAGAGTTCAAATACTTTGACCTTGACCTCTTTGCCTTTGGCCTTATGAGTCACAACTAATTCCAGAAGCAATGCCATGTACGGTATTTAGGCTTTGCTTCTCTGTTCGGCGCCCTACCTCGCCCATTTACAGCCAATCCAACACATTCTCACTCCCATCGTGTAAAATATGGGCCTTTGGTCAGGTGCCTTTGGCGTTGTTATACAAGCTGAAAGTCTCCTTTACCAGCATATTCTGACCTGCTTTACCTAAACGAGCTGGGTCGGGACTACTGGTGTCATATTTGAAACAGTTACGTTAAGGAAAAGATGGTGGGTGGGCTTTAAAACGTCTGTTTCTGTGACAGGCAAAGAACAGGTCAGTTGGGTTTAGGAAATGTGACACGCGGGACACAAGCCCCACTCTCCGGGTGGAAGTCCTGTGTCCCATCCACCACCTCACCTAACCTCCCTATGAGAGGGAGATTCTTCTCTCTACCGTTGGCTCTCTCAATACTACGTCATCTTCCAGTGCGTTCTACACACACACACTGAGCGGTGCTATTTGCGTCGTATGTGACGCTGACAAAGCATCTGTATTTTACGCGTTTGGAGTGACAACGGGTTGGTCAATCATCTGTAGCGGTTTAATGGACCCATTTACCAGACTTTTTAGTTGTGGACAAGAAGAGGGCTGGGTTTCAGTTGGACCAGCTGTAAAAAGATTTAGAGAGTTGATCATATTTTAATGAAGTTTCATGTCATCACCAAGGTCAGCCTTCCATGGGAGAGAGATCGGATCAGAAGCGACGTCCAAAGAGGTTTGGAACCCAGTACACTGTGGTGAACCATTAAAGGTAAACTCTGCCGAGTACTGCTGCATGTGCAAATTCATTTGTAGAATGCCTCCAAAGGGTGAAAGTCTAACAGATGTCCTCAAGTCATTCAAGGCAGCATTGGTTTAACCCTACAGATTTGAAAATTGAAAGAAATCTGGAGGGATGGAGTTAGAATTAAGTCTATAGCCTTCTGCTCCGCAGGCATTCATGGAGTAAAGAAGGTGATACCTCTGGTTCTGCTGCATCAAGTTCCACCCTTGTTTTAACTGAGGGAGAATGTGTATTCATTCAGGCACCAGGTGGTGATTCACATTGTCTGTTTTGGAAAGCTAAAATTGTTAGACGCAACACTCTCATTTGGGATGTCAGGAATGAGTGTGAGGGTTGGAGGAAGGCTGCAGAAGCTGCTAGTCAATCTGTCAAGCACTATGTTTGCAGCATGCTGGCCCGTCAGGTTTTGGAAGTTTGACGACTTCTCACTGTTGTTTGTTTGGCCAGTCTGTACGACAGTGTACGCAGATAACACCATCAGATGTCCTCAGGAAATGTTAAGTACTTCTCATTTACTGAGAAGGATGACATCATTTTGTTGAAATAGCCGCTGAGGAGACATTATACAGTGAGGTGTGAGCAAAGTGTGGAAGAGCCAACTCAATCGATCAGTGTGTTTACCTGCATTTTAAAGAACACATCATATTAAGATTTTACTACCCAGGTTAAAATCGGAGTTCTCATCCCTACGTTAACCGACCTAGATAGCTCCTTTAATAACCGGACAATATTAATATTCATGGATGTATACACCTTAACCAGGCAAGCTCAGGTTACACATCTACACATCTGCAGGTTATGTCTGCCCCTCCCCACTCTGTTTTAACTGTTGGCATCGGCTGATAGTTTTCTAGTAAAGTGTGCTTAAAGTTCCTTTGCTTAACTTGAAGGTTTTTTTTGGTGTTAAAGTATCTCCCTAACTGCAGTGGATTCATGTGTGTGTGAGTGCAGGGGGCGGAAGTATATACCAGCATGCTTTGGGCAGGAGACAGTGTACACCAGTCAACCCAGTTTTAACGCAACATATTCATACTCACAGTCACACCGAGGGGCCTCTAAGAGTCTAGAAAAGAAGACATTGTTTTCTGGTCTGATTCATTGTAATGGACCTCCCTCCTGCTATTTCTTTGGACATTTCTGTAGCATTTCTGAGTGTCTCAGAGCAGTTTTCCTTGGGACAGGAAGAGGAAACAGATGTGAGGGTTCATGTAGACATAATGTCTGACATAAAGGTCACTAGCGCAGGGTGAACTGAAAACGCTCTTTAGGGTCTGGCTTCAGTCATTATTCCTTCCTAGTATTATTCTGGATTTGGAAAGAGAGGTGGGGATGTGTGAACAAAATAATGCGGAAAAAAACGATTTAAAAACCTCCCCAAATAAAACGTGAGCCTACATGGCTGGACAGTGTATGGTTAACGTCATCCAATGTGGCTGAATATTCAGCGGTGTGTAGAACATGAACTTTGTGATCAATTCTTTTTATTTTTCATCTTCAGAAAACACAATATAGGAAACGTATAATTCAAAATACACGGAAAGATACAAGCAACACACTGGGACATAGGACATAGGCACAGAATCGCAGAGACGAAAAACGAGGGAGACAAAACAACACGTTCAGAAATAGACAAACACAGACAGACACAAGACAAGGGACCACTCACACACAGAGACACAAGACAAGGGACCACTCACACATACAGACAAAAGAAAAGGCTCCAGCGTTGACCTACAGGACCCAGCAATGCTGTATTGTAATGCAATATTGTTCCAGACCTGGCCGACAGGAGAGCACTCCCAGATCATGTGGAGATATGTACCTTGAGCTTTTATTGGGCAGAAAGTGCATAAAGGGTTGTTAATTATTTTCATGTGGTGCATTTTCACGGGGGTGAGATATGTTCTATGTATGAAATTGTAGTCAATCTGCTGGTTGTTTGGATTGTGAGATACTTCTGGGATGTTAGACACACATCATGCCAGTCAAGATCGCTACTCAGGCCTGGGTAATCACGAACCCAGATCCTCTCAATAGGAAGCGCAGAGTGGCCAGATGTCACCAAGAACTGATAAAGCCTTGATATATACCAGTTTTTAGGCTGCGCAGTAAGTAGCTTGTAGATGGGATGGATGGGGAAAGGCCTCTGGCAGGGGACACCATGTGCCTTGAGTGCTGATCTTAACTGAAGGTAAAAGAAAAAAGTGGAATGCTGTAGACCGAATGCATTTTGTAAGTCAGAGAAGGGTAACCAGCCAACCCCACCAAAAATGTATTTTAGACAATGAACTCCCCTCTGTTTCCACTGAGGAACTGTTATCGGCCTCCCACCAATCAGGAGTGCTGTATTATTGAATAAAGGGGGGAAATGTGCCAGTTCCAAGCTATATGGCAGTAAGTTTCAGTCAGTCAAGTCTTGATAAGATGTGAGACAATGGGGCCAAAGCGTAGCTGGCACGGTTTACTGAAGATACTGGCAAAGAGAAGGTCATGGAGGGACCAAGGCTCTCTCAGAGCACTCTTTAAGGTACGCCAGCAGACAGACACATCTGGGTTCAACCAGGTGAGGAGGGGTCTTAACACAAAAGACCAGAAGTAATGTTTAAAGTTGGGAAATGAAAGACCACCATCCTCTTTCCTTCTCTGTAAAGTAGACATCTTAGGTTGCGTCCGCTTGCCTTTCTAAATAAATTAAGATACCGCTGATTGTAATTTAGGCCAATAGCCAGCAGGAAGGGAGAGAGGTAGCATAAAGCTCCACTGAGATAGAGGCTTGATAGACATATGGAGACCCATCCACTTTTCCATATCTTTCAAAACACTGTTCAGAGCAACAGAATAGTTATTTTAAATAATCTGGTTTAAACAGGGGAAGATCTCAATGCCTAAATATTTAAATTACTAAACAATTGGGATGTCGGCAGAGATGGTTTAATTGCCAGCAGAATAATTTTAATGAAGTAGTGCAGACTTTGACCATTTCATCTTAAAGGCGGATAAGCTTCCATACTCCTCACATGCTGCTAGTCTCCTTTTTATGAATCCAGTTTGGTCAGGGTTCACTAATTTGGACATATGGGACTCCAAATGACAGGCTAGGAGCTTTGCAAAGATTTTCATGTCAGTGTTAAGCAGGCCCAGAGGCCGATAGATAGAACACTCTGTAGGATCCTTATCCTTTTTCAAGAGGAAGGAAATTAAGGCTGTGTTAACATCCCTTGAGAATTCACGCTTTTCAATAGAGAAGTTAATCATGTCAAGAAGGAAAGGGCCCAACTGTTCTCAAAAAGTAGCATAGAATTCAAGGGGAACCCCATCAAACCATAACCATAACCATATGTTACAGTGGGATTTATTCTTCAGTTCTAATTTTACCAACTGAGGATTTAATGATGGGAATATCTGCAAAATAATCACTGGATCTTAACCTCACAGCAAGAAGGTTACTAGGTCAGGTGAGCAGCCCAAGCTGCTGGCCCATGGTTTCAGAGTTTTTGTAGCCGGATCCTGGTCTTTAGTGGCCTTAGCGTTTGACTGATCAACCTTAGGGTCCCACACAGCATTGAAATCTGTACCAACAATAAAAGAACAGTCCGTTAACTCCAGCACTTGATAAGGTAGAATAGTATCATTAGAAATTGCCATCCAAAACATTTGGTGCATAAGCTGACACAAATGCCAACTCCGCTGTGGAGATCACAATCCTGCCTTGATCACATGATCAAGAGGACACTTTAACTGTGTGGTTCCGTTCGACAACAATAGCCACGCAAAAGCTCTGTACTGGGCGCCTTCCCTGATCTTCAGTGTTGCCATCTGCTAGATTGGGGAACCACTTAGGCAGGGAGCGTAAGAGATACTGGATAGCATTACCACCTTCTAGTCCCTCTTTCAGCCCGACAATGTGGATGTGGCAGCTCCGGTTTCTGTACTCCATGTCTGCTAGCATCACCTCCAGCTCTTGCAAAGCGTGGCCATGACTGTCAGGAATACTTACGTTTCTTTCCACGGTTATTTTCAGGTTGTTCACATCAGCTCTGATAGCTGAGCGTAGATAGCAGTTAGCTTGTTGTCATCGTGGCTCAAGGCAGCTTTTCTGTTTCTCCATATAAAACAACTATTTGACGAATTTTTGACAGGAGCTACACCTTAAGCCATCATCTCTGTCCAGCCGATCACATGACTCCATCACATGACAATGTTAAGATATGTTTGAGGATTGCTTTGATTTGATGAATTCATGCTTGTTGTTCTGGATTACTAAATAAAAGTGTTATTTTGTAATTAATGTTACATTGCTCCCCATGCCAATTATGAACCAAGCCTCAACTTCAATTTAATTCAAGTTTTACATATAGTGTCAAAAACAGAAGTTATCTCAGGACACTTTCCAGATTACAGAGTAGGTCTAGGCCACATTATAACGAACAGAGACCCACCCATTCCCAGAAGATCAAATAGGGGTTTGCAATAATGATGATATTGGATTATGAAAGATTAGAATGTCTCCAATGGGGTGTTCCAGCAGTACAGAAGACCCACGTATAGGCTCTGTATCTTTAGGATCCCACCATGTTGATCTCTCTCTCTTGAAACAGAACTCTGTTTTCAATGTTACAGTTTTCTGGCAGAGACACTGTCACAATAAAGATAATGGAACTATGACTAGAAATTGAGAATTTAGAAAGAAATGATATGTCTGAGCCATTAGAGTGTTGATTCCTTGCGAGCTGTATAGCGTGAGATTTTGTGGCCTTGAAGCCAACAGCAGCACAGTCCTCATGAACAGCTGCCTGCCATGTGCTGCAGCTCAGATCTGTCGCTGTGCTCTAACCTAATCATGCTAACATTTTAATGCTTAGTAGAGCTGAGGTGGGCGCAAGTTAGCACATGTTCACTCAGCTAAATACTTAAAGCTGACTCAGCAGAGATTGGGGGGCGGGGGCATAATGGTTTCAGGAACGGGAGCAAGTGTCAACTTGCCCTATCTTAGACATTTTCAAAACAAGTTATAAATACTTCAGAAGTTGGCAAAAGTAACTCCAGAGAATCATTTGTCTCCTTCTTTAGAAAATGTAAGTGCTGCAGCGCAAATGTCAAACTGTTAAAAAGTGGTTAGGGTTGGGTTAGGTGGGGTAGTGTGTCTTTACGGGAGAGGTTTGTGATAAAATGTAGCGTCCAAAATAAACACTATGACAGGCACAAGTTGACCATTAATGTAGAAAACAACTCTGTGAAAACTGTAATGTAATGCAGCCAGTTTAACATCACGCAGCCTAAACTCTATGAATGTCAATAAAGGCTTATTTCTCCTGTGTTCCAGGAGGGCACGGTGTGCTACAATGGAGGCTCAGAAGATCAAGCAGCCCGCCTTGGACAACCACAACAGTCTGTACAAAGCCCCTGGTCAGGGGGAGCAGGTAAGGGTTTTAAGCAATGTAGTACTGGTTCTGTTGACAGTGCTTATGATGGAGAAAAGCTTAAGGTTGCTTGGGTTAGGGTCCCCCCCCCCCATCCTTTAAACTCTGACAAGCCAACTGTAAGACTCACACACGTTCCCCTATGTTGGAATAAAGCCAAAGGAATAAGCTAACACGTTAGCATCCTCTGAACAGCTGAATGATGGTGGCCACTGCTGTGATTATCCACACTGGGGTAATGGGCAGGAAACAGTGCCTTTGGAAAAAAAAGAGACTTAAAAGCAATAGCTTGACATTTTGGGAAATGTGCTGCTTCGCTTTCCTGCTGAGAGTTAGATTGATACTGCTCTCATGTCTGTATGTAAAGCTACACCAGCAGCACATATCTTAGCTTAGCATGAAGACTGGAAATCTACCAAGCAGTATCTCTAAAACTCACAGATTCCATCCCCAGGGAAAACAGCTTCCATCACTGTGTGCACATGGACTTGTTTTCCACCTATAGTACTAAACTAACAGAGAGAAACCTTGGAACATCTGATTTGCAGAATGCTCTGCTTTTGGGGATTTGTAGTTTTTGCTGGGTACTTTCAGAAAGTTAGAATGATGCATACACACATAGTAGTGTGGTTTTACTCATTCTCCAATGCATGTCTTATATATGTTACTTATGTGGACTGTAATGTTTACCCTGTTCTACTGTGGAGCCTGGGAAGGCTTGCCGTGAGCAGAAGGTAAAGCTAATGGCCACCCTATAATAAACTACACATTTAATCCTCCTGTCACCATGGAAATCAGTTCAGATTCCTTAAAGGAAGCTAGCTAGCCTTGAGTGTGTAGTTGGAGACGAGGGGGTGGGTAAGGGCAGTCTGAAGCATTTCAGCAGAGAAATACACTGCTGCAGTGTCCTAACCCCAACCCGTCTGGCAGATTTAGGGACGCTGTTAGCGAAATCTTCAGAGAGTGAGCTTAACTAGATGACACTAAGGTGAATCATAGTAACTAACGCACTACATTGTTTTGGTGTGCAGAGAGGCTTGCCCAGCTGTACGTACTGCTGCACTATGGCTAACCTGCGGATTGAGAAGAAGATCGGCCGGGGCCAGTTCAGTGAAGTGTACAAAGCCACGTACCTGCTGGAGGGACAGCTGGTCGCACTTAAGAAAGTCCAGGTGCACGCCTCTGCTGTCTGCTAACCTCTCAACTTTATTAGCACAGAGGTTATGCTTTTATCATTGCAAATTTTTTATGAATCTCAAGACTGGGGGGAAAAACGATAAGACACATTGGCATTTTGGGTACAGTATTGATGTCTTTGATCCCCGTGTGGATGTATCGGTTAGACGTCCCAACCCATACAGGTAACGGTAGCAACTTGCCAAAGATCTGTATGAGAAGCTCTGTCACCCCCCTACTCAGTTTGTCCAACAGAGAGCGCTGTGAAAGGTCCCGCTCACCATAGATCGTAGTTATAATTTTTTGGAATTGCCATATTTAGAGATTTACCATTAGTAGTGTTAGGTTACAGTATTGTTTAAACTCTGAAATAATGATATTAATATTGGGCTTGTATGACTTAGGCTCTACTTAAGTCCTCTATGTTACACACAAACACATTACACACAAACATGTGCTGTTTCCTCGTTCCTTTTCCCCATAGATCTTTGAGATGATGGATGTCAAGGCTCGCCAGGACTGCATCAAAGAGATTGATCTACTAAAGGTAAGGGGGAAAGATTGAATGGTTTTCCAGTGTTGTGTAGAGGAAGATATCACTCAGCTGTACTGCTCAGATCTGTGTTGAAATGAACAAAGGACCAACGAGTGTGTGCTGTGTTTGTCCACTGCAGCAGCTCAATCACCCCAACGTGATCAAATACCTCGACTCCTTCATCGAAGACAACGAGCTCAACATCGTTCTGGAGCTGGCGGACGCTGGAGATCTTTCACAGATGATAAAGGTCAGGCGTCGGGGACTGGCAGAGGCCTCGCTTAAAATTAAACACGCACACCCAAACCCAACACACGATTCATCCAGCATTAGGAGCATTGCTGCTGGAGATAGGAGCAGTTCTTTGTTCCATGAGTATGCTGCACGTAGCATCTTCCAGATAAGCATCGTAACCTTTCATCTGTGCAGTACTTCAAGAAGAAGAGGCGCCTGATCCCAGAGAGGACCATATGGAAATACTTTGTGCAGCTGTGCAGCGCCCTGGAGCACATGCATTCACGCAGAGTCATGCACCGAGGTAAGCTGACGCACACTTCATCACCGCCATATTGCTTTCTACTAATGTATTTAACCCTGTCATCCATCGCTCCGCTCTACCCAAACATCCTCGCATTTCATTTTTCTCTATTCCACAGTCAATATTCAAACAGAGGAAGGCAGTCTGTATGGTTGTAGATCCAGACCGTGACCCGGATGTCTTCTCTGCCTAGCATTTGTCCATTTACGAAGTTTAACTCTGTTTTTGATAAACATCCTGAACAGATATCAAGCCAGCCAACGTGTTCATAACAGCCACAGGCGAGGTGAAGCTGGGGGACCTGGGATTAGGCCGCTTCTTCAGCTCCAAAACCACCGCAGCACACTCCTTAGGTAAAGCACACGTTCACACAGAACATACATACATATAAATACATGTACAATATACTATACATTAATGTCATGTTCATGCAAAAACAATGGTCACAGCTCAGCTGTGTATTTTAGTGCTGATTGTAGAAATGACAGAACTCCCCTGGTTGAGGCTCAGTCCTTACAGCAGTGCATGCAGCATGTCATTCCCCCTTTCCCGTCTTCAGCTGTCCTGAAGCTGTCCCAAATGAAGGCCCAAAATGCCCCAAAATAAATCTTAAAAAATAAACATACTGACCAAACTATTTTGAAAGAGTTATTTTCTATACCTATCATCTGTGTAATGCTTTGATTCATGCATTCATGTTCTGTGCCAGAGTGTTCAGGCAGTGAACCTTTGAACTAAATGATAATTTTGATTTGTGTGTGGCTGTGTTTGTCCCAGTGGGGACACCGTACTACATGTCACCAGAGAGGATCAATGCGAACGGATACAATTTTAAGTCTGATATCTGGTCCCTGGGATGTCTTCTGTACGAGGTAAGCTCACAGTCACAGCCATTGACCTATATTGACAGTAAAAGTGAAATAATAGATTACTTCTTCACCCTGCTAGTCGCCCCTGGAGGCTACAAAGGTTATAGCATCCCAACATATTAACAACAACTGCATTTTCTAGTCTTTACCTGGACCAAACTGTTAGATGGACACTAGCATCCCTAATGGAGTACTCCAGCTGTTTCCTATTGGACGACTCAAAACTGCTTTTTAATAAGAAAGATCAAACGTACAGCAGCAGAGGGAGTCATCCTGCCAGTGCTTTGGACAGCTGTGGCACTCAGTGGACAAGCCGCTAAGATTAGTTGAGATAAGAATCTTAATGAATGAAATTGCAGTGCTTCTTCAGCCAGTGCATATTAATAAATAAAAGCAAATAACAATAAAACCAACAAAGTAAAGAAGCAAGTAGTATATACAACATTAACAATTCATAGCGCATATACTCTTTATGAATTTAGGGAGCTGATGGCCCAGGGAAAGAAACAGTTTTTGAGTCTATCTGTCCTGATCTTGAGGCATCTGTACCTTCTGCCAGAGGGCCGGAGGTTGAACAGGTGCTGCCCTGGGTGTGAGGGGTCAGCAGTCATTGCCCTAACTCTCCTGAGACACTGTATGCTGGCAATGCCTTCCAGCAAGGGTAGGGGACTGCCAGTGATACGCTTGGCTGTCTTTATGACCCTCTGCAGGTTCTTTCTGTCCGACACATCACAGTTGGCGTAACAAGCCGTAATGCAGTAGATCAGGACACTCTCAACGGTTCTGTGGTAAAAGGCCAAAAATGGTTTCTCCTCCAAATGGTTCCAGGCCTTTTTTACCACCGTGGATGTGTTGGCAGTCCAGGAGAGGTCCTGGTTATTCAGTATACTCTAACTGAAAAAATGTCTTATATTATAGTTTCTTCAAAGTCCCCCCCACTTTGCTCTGATTACTGCTTTGCACACTCTTGGCTTTCTCTTGATGAGCTTCAAGAGGTAGTCACCTGAAATGGTTTCCCAACAGTCTTGAAGGAGTTCCCAGAATGCTCAGCACTTGTCGGCCCTTTTGCCTTCACTCTGCGGTCCAGCTCTCTCCAAACCATCTGGATTTGGTTCAGGTCCGGTGACTGTGGAGGTGCATCCCTCTCCTTCTAGGTCAAATAGCCCTTACACAGCCTGGAGGGGTGTTTGGGGTCATTGTCCTGTTGAAAAATAAATGATGGTCCAACTAAATGCAAACCAGATGGGATGGCATGCCACTGCAGGATGCTGTGGTAGCCATGCTGGTTCAGTATGCCTTTAATTTGGAATAAATCCCTGACAGTGTCACCAGTAAAGCCCCCCCCCCCACACCATCACACCTCCATGCTTCACGGTGGGAACCAGGCATGTAGAATCCATACGTCACCTTTTATCCGTCACAAACCGTTCTGGAACCAAAGATCTCAAACTTGGACTCATCAGACCAAACCCAAGATTTCCACTGGTCTAATGTCCATTCATTGTGTTGTAACACAAAAAAAACACCCCAATCTCCCAACAAAAAAAAGTAATTCATTAAACTTAAATAGTCCGGATCTGAAATAGCAAACGTAGCAAACAAGCAAAACAAAAGAAAACATGGCAAGGGGAAGCGTGGCGAGAAGCCGCCGTTAATTACCTGTCACACGGGCAACTTACGCAACCTCGCCTCGGTCCGTTCAGCACCAGGGTCGCTGCCGTAGTCCCGAGGAGGAAATCCCAATTTTTAATCCACCGAAAAATATACTTTATCCAGTAGTTGGTGGTGCCTAGAAAACCTGCCACGCAGCGCCCTCTTAACACGACCGCTTCCTTCCATCATTCTCCAGAGTCTGATCAATCAGCTGATGATCATTACGTCATAACCCAGTGTCATTTTATAAGTATAAGTAAAGCATTTCAAAACAAAGGAAATAATACATAAAAAATCAGACCATACACAATCCGGGATGCTAATCCAGTCCTCTGATAACACAGTTGATATATTTTATCTACATGGGAAAAACAAAAATACACTCATGCATGTTCCCCATACATAAAATAGCCGCCACCGAAGATAAAGATGGGCAACATTAAAGTGTTTCTTGGCCCAAACAAATCTCTTCTGCTAGTTTCCTCTCCTTAGCCGTGGTTTCCTAGCTGCAATTGGACCATGAAGGCCTGATTCAACCTCCTCTTAACAGTTGTTCAAGAGATGTGTCTGCTGCTAGAACTCTGTGTGGTATTCATCTGCTCTCTAATCTGAGCTGCTGTTAACTTGTGATTTCTGAGGCTGGGGACTCAGATGAACTTATCCTCAGCAGGAGAGTGGTCTTGGTCTACCTTCCCTTGGGCGGTCCTCATGTAAGCCAGTTTCGTTGTAGCGCTTGATGGTTTTTGTGACTGCACTTGGGTACACGTTCAAAGTTTTAGCAATTTTCCGGACCGACTGACCTTTATATTCGAGTAATGATAGCCGCTCGTTTCTCTTCACTTAGCTGATTGGTTCTTGCCGTAATATGAGTTCTACCAGTCGTCCAATGGGCTGTGTATCAACCTGACTTCTGCACAACACAACTGAAAATTCCACTAATTAACCCTGACAAGGCCCACCTGGGGGGGGGGGGGG
>NC_048422.1:231029-264181 GCF_013103735.1 Etheostoma cragini
GTACTTTGAAGAAACTAGAATATAAGACAGGTTTTCAGTTATTTCACACTTTTTTGTTAAGTACATAATTCCACATGTGTTCATTCATAGTCTTGATGCCTCAGTAGTAATCTACAATGTAATTAGTCATGCAAATAAAAGAAACGCATTGAATGAGAAGGTGGGTCCAAACTTTTGGCCTGTACTGTACGTCCCAAGGAGTTTAAAAGAGGACACTCGCTGAACACAGTCCCCGTTGATGGTCGGTTGGGCTGGTTCCAAATTGTGTCTCCTGAAGTCTATGACCATTTCCTTATTTTTGCTGGTGTTAAGCAGCAGGTGTTGGTTCCGAGCACTACCTACCAGTCTGTTGACCTTGTCTCTGTATACAGTCTCATCCCCTTCACCGATAAGGGCGATGAGCGTAGTGTCATCCGCAAATTTAATGATGGAATTGGAGGGGTGGATGGGTGTGTCGTCATTCTTATACAGGGAATACAGGAGAGGGCTCGGCACACAGCCCTAGGGGGAGCCTGTGCTGAGGGTCAGAGTGGAGCAAGTGGTGCCTACCTTAACCGTTTTAGGACAGTCTGTCAGGAAGATCTTGATCCAGGCTAGCTTTAGCGCTGGCGTCCTCACTTGATCTGTCAAGATAAGAATGTGGGAGGAGAGGATGAGGGAAGGAACTATGTAAGGATACTGATTATCTGCAGAGATACAACAGCTCTCCTCACAGGTCCACATCTACCCAAACGTTGTGGTTGTTTGCGTTGGTTTTAGACATTGTGTAGTTGGCTCTAGTTCTAGTTATCTAGTAAGCTATAGCTACGAATAAGCTACTTCTCGAGCATGTCTTGCCATCACTGAGGACATTATAATGCTATTCTTAGTCTGAATTCCTCGTAGTATGTCACTGAAATGCCAAGTTATCTCAGACACAATGGTTTCACAGTATCCTCTCTGTACATGGGAGAGATTTGGAGTGAAGGAGCATTTATTCTCTGGCTGTATCAGCACATCCAGCACCGGAGATACCACAGCCAATACCACTCTTCTTACTTTATTTTTTCATCTTTTTGTTGTTAACTCTTACTTAACCTTGATGAAGAGACAATTGCACTCCAATTGGCCCAAGTCCCAACAGTTATTAGATACACATTATATCACAATGATGATGATCATTTTAGAAATATTTAGACTTTGAATAGGCCCAGTGGGTGGCGGGACGTGACCTATGACTGGTTGCGTTAACACAGCTCCGGTTGGGTTACCGTTATTGACAACAAGGTAAAGAACCAGCAAAGAGGAGAAGAAGTGCCAACGTTGGTCTAGTCTCGCATAGTCTGTCCTTCCTCCACAGCGTTGCAGAGGAAGGCCTGTCTAGTCCACACAGCATTCCTGGATGGGAGAAAAACCTGCTCTGGTTTTTCGGCATTTCTTTAAACCAATCACAATCGACTTGGTAGGCGCTAAACCGGTGCCTCTGCAAATTAGCAGGTAACCATAGTCCTCAGATTAGACAGATAGTCTAGCTAGCTGTCTGGATTTACCCTGCAGAGATCTGAGGACCAGGTAACCATAGTCCTCACATTGGACAGATAGTCTAGCTAGCTGTCTGGCTTTACCCTGCAGAGATGATTGGACAGATAATCTGGCTAGCTGTCTGGATTTACCCTGCAAAGATCTGAGGACCAGGTAACCATAGTCCTAGAACATTGTGGACATAGATAGGAGGAGTCAAACAAACCTTTTAACTCTGAAGAGGAGTTGAAGTCTCCCTGTCCAGTACAGGGTTTGGTCTATGTGGGATTTAAGATTAAGGGAACGTGACACAAAGATGTCTTTGCTCTGCAAGCACTTAACAACTAGGACAACTGGTTATTTCTGAGGAGAACACATTAATTTAAGGAGAAAGAGCCTGATTGGACGAACTGTGTTGGAGTTTGTACAGATAGAGCGAGAGTCCTGACCGGGCCATGCACACACAAACGGGAGGAGCAGTGACAAACAAACTGATGTAGAACTCAAAGAACAGACACAAGGGACCAATCAGCAGACGAGACACAGCTGAAATCAAAAGAGAGACTGGTTGGGTAACGAGACGACACAAACAGGTGGACATGCAGGACGGGGCTACAGGGACACAGAAGGGACACACATGGCCAGCACAGAAACTAGGCTAACAATGGAAAAAGTAATCTTAATCCAAGGTCTTCTCACAGTATTCCAGAGCTGTCAGCCACACGTTGTGGTCTTCTTTTGAGAAGGACTTGTCTTAGTCTCAGTGGGAAGTCGTGATGGAAGACTCACTTATGACGGTGCCACAGGCAGTACCCGGCATCCAATGGAGCCATCAGAAACAGTCTTCCTTCATGTCTCAAACCTTGTCCTTATCAGGACAGAGTAGTCCTAGTGTGACTTTGGCATTGTGTTTGATTCCAGAGTTAAGTCTCCCCACCACAACTCCTTTCTTCCTCCAGATGGCGGCGTTGCAGAGTCCGTTTTATGGGGACAAAATGAACCTGCTGTCCCTCTGCCAGAAGATCGAGCAGTGTGATTACTCCCCCCTCCCAGCTGACCATTACTCTGACAAGGTAGAGAACACCAGACCGACCCCGCCATGATTAACGTCAGTCTCAGGAAGAATAAATGTATCATAAATACAGATATTTCCTCAACATATTACTATATGGTAACATTGAAGTTCTTTCTAAGTTGTTGTCAATGTTGTGTGTAGGTCATATTTGTCATATTTCATAGATGCAATTGCTTGCTAAGCCCAAGTCGGTAAAAAGACTGAAAGCAGAGAAAAATACCAGCCTTGCACGATTAAAAGTGAAATAATCCACCTTCCAATCAGCTCAAACAGATTAAACCTGGTTTTAGGCTTCAGAGTTGAGTTGTTACCGTGGCTACGTGTAGATAGGGACCCTACGCCGCACCCTGATGTCAATCCTCTGGAAATGTAACTAAAGGAATGAACTAAGGAATAAATGAATGAAGGATAATGTGCTAGACTAGAGCATCAATTAACCCTTCCTTTAATAAAACTACAGTGCCGGGCTGTTTGATGAGATTACGGAACCTTTTTAAAGATTGGACTTATTGAAACCTTTAATGGCACAAACAGAGAAGAACAGTGTATTGAGAGGTTGGCTTGCACATTGTTGGTTGGATCTGTTGACAATTAGACCAATAAAACTGACAAACCCCCTTTTCCCCAGCTGCGGGGCCTGGTCGGCATGTGCATCAACCCAGAGCCAGACCAGCGGCCGGACATCGTCTTCGTGCTGCAGGTCGCCAAACAGATGCACACCTGGACGTCCAGCACCTGAGCGGCATGTCTGCTCCACGCTTCCCGTCTGCTCAGTCTGAGCTCAGCTCACACAAAACGCTTTGCCTTCCCCTCCTCTGGACTGGAGGAAGCTCTGGAAAGACAGGCACTGCCACTAATCTTCTGTCATGGACGTTGAAGAGTTGGGTTGGTGCTGTAGCTCTCGTGGAAAGGGGAGCTTCATGTTTCTAGAGCTGAGGACGGGGAGCGGTGTCCCACTCTGACCACGGATCCTCTCTGCCCACTCATCCCACGCTCCGGCCCTGTGTCTGTGGGCAGGGGAGACTGAGAATCGGAATATCTAGCATTGATTATTGTTATCAAAATTGTTCTTTTACATTTTCAATTTAAGTCCATCGAGTAGAGAATTACTGGTAGAGTACTAAGTGAGAATGCAGCTTTAACTCACTGTCATCTTGAAGGGGAGATCAGCCCCACAACCTGATGTGAATAGGCTACATATCTATTTATTGATTATTTTCTATCTATCTATCTATCTATCTATCTATCTATCTATCAACTAATCAATCAGATCTATGTGGAACCCCGGGGGGCTGTGGTTGTGTCAGGGATGTGCAGGTCTGGACTAACAGGCGAGACTGCAACCGGCAGGATCCACCAGCTAAAGATTAAACTAGTTCTTCTTCATGACTAGACAGCTAATACAGGTTGACAGTCAGCAGCAACGCGAGGAGCAACGCGAGGAGAAACGGGAGGAGCAACGGGAGGAGCAACGCGAGAAGCAACGGGAGGAGCAACGCGAGAAGCAACAAGAGCAGCAACGCGAGCAGCAACGGGAGGAGGAACGCAAGCAACAACGCAAGCAGCATCGCGAAGAGCAACGGGAGGAGCAACGCGGGGAGCAACGGGAGGAGCAACGCGGGGAGCAACGGGAGGAGCAACGGGAGGAGCAACGAGAGGAGCAACGGGAGGAGCAACGGGAGGAGCAACGCGGGGAGCAACGGGAGGAGCAACGCGAGCAGCAATGGGAGGAGCAACGCGAGCAGCAACGGGAGCAGCATCGCAGGGAGCAACGGGAGGAGTATGGAAAGCCAAACAGTCCAAATGTACGTGCTTTCTCACACGTAAACAACACGTAAACAACACGTAAACAACGCGCAAACAACGTGCAAACAACGCGCAAAATACACGTAAACAACAGGTCGATTTTTCACACGTTAACTTGTAAAATACACGTAAACAACACGTAAACAACACGTAAATTACACGTAAACGACGCGTTAACAACACGTAGACAACGCGTAGACAACGTGTTGTTTACGTGTTTATTTCATGTCAATTTGAGCCATTTGGTCACTTCTCCATTTTGAATGGGTGAGCGTCGTAAGCTCCCATTGGCTGCTGAGTACTAGGATTAAACCATTTCTGTAAGCATGGGGAGGGGGTTGCCTGCCAATATTCAACATGCAAAGGATCCTCTCACTTCTTTTCTTTCTCATTTCTTCTTTTTTTTTAAAATATCAATTTAAATTCAATGAATTTACTATTCAATTATAAATTATTTTCATCAAGATAACATCACCGCATTTTTTTTTCTTTATATTTTACGTGTCGTTAACGTGTGAAAAATCGACGTGTTGTTTACGTGTATTTTGCGCGTTGTTTGGACGTTGTTTGCGCGTTGTTTACGTGTTGTTTACGTGGGAGAAAGGACGTACATTTGGACTGTTTGGCTTCCCATAGAGGAGCAACGCGAGCAGCAACGGGAGGAGCAACGGGAGCAGCAACGCTAGCAACAAAGCGAGGAGCAACGGCAAACAAACTGATGTAGAACTCAAAGAACAGACACAAGGGACCAATCAGCAGACGAGACACAGCTGAAATCAAAAGAGAGACACTGGTTGGGTAACGAGACGACACAAACAGGTGGACATGCAGGACGGGGCTACAGGGACACAGCGACACACATGGCCAGCACAGAAACTAGGCTAACAATGGACAAAGTAATCTTAATCCAAGGTCTTCTCACAGTTTTCCAGAGCTGTTAGCCACACATTGTGGTCTTCTTTTGAGAAGGACTTGTCTTAGTCTCAGTGTGAAGTCGTGATGGAAGACACCCAAACTGGGCCAACCTTTGGACTCTTAGCTCACTATGTTTTGAATTTAAGATTTTCATAGCGCCCCAATGCTTATGCATATCAATTTCAGAGTTTTATTTATTTATTTTTTCCCTACCACCAGCATAAATTAAGTTTGTCCAGTGATTGATGAGGCTAGATTTCTTTGATTCCCAGTTTTGGAAGACTACTTTCTTCGTGGCTCAGCAAGAGAAATGAGCGACGATTCCTGAATGTTTTTAGGATGTTGATTTCGGAGATGTCACCAGGAGATGATGGGATGCTGTAGCTCAGGGTGGTGGACAGTGTCTCAGGGACCGGGATCCAGAAAGAGTGAACTGGTTGACAGAGCCACATGGCGTCAGAGAGTCGCCTGTGCTACCTACAGGGCATTGTGAACAGATAGCTGTGTTTGCTAGGCCCATCTTCTGATGTACAGGTGGGTTAAAGACACCACTTCCACCGTGTGATAGCTATAGCGATGTGCACAGGACACATGCTGAACATATTCCCAGAGACATTTTACTCAGTAAGGAAATGGCATCAACTTCAAAATACAAGCCCCGTGGCTAGCTGTGTCAGCACATAAAAACTGTCCTGTTCATACAAATAGTGAACACACAGGAGCTTTAGTGTTTTAAAAATAGAAAGATCCTGGCCCAAATACTCAGGACAATAAAAATACTTGCTATAGATATCACATGGTGTTATTGTGTCCTGTAGACCAGAAGCACATGGGCAGTCATCCACCAGGGTAGCAAGCCTTTTTATCCCCAGAACTATCAGAAAAATAAAAGCATAGTACATTCAAGATTGACGATCAGAGCTGCCAACATTTCCATTAACCGTTCAACCTATTTTTATTTTTATTATTATTATTATTATTATAGTATTAGACGTGCTCTCACTGCCCCCTTCTGGCTTCTTGCCTTGTGTGTGTACATGTGTTCATGTCTTTGATTGTTGGTCAGCTGTTTCTAGTGTATATTTAACACTTATATTTAACTTAATAGTAGTACTTTTACCCAATGTACTATATAACGTTTTGTAATTATGTTAATATGTAATTTTACTTTTTAGGGTTACTTGTTACGATCTGTCTAGGGACTGCAGATGAAAAATAACCTTTAGGATAACTGACAGACATGTCCATTAATATGCACTGTCCCAGTATTAAATAAACAAATATCTTCCTAAAAACTTGGGCCAGGATCTGCATGAGGTTGTTATTATGCTGTACTACAATATTTTGTACATTTTTACAGTAACTATACTACACACACACACAGTTTGTCTAGAGTGGAAAGGTAAACACATCACGGAGGACGCCAGATGCACACGTACAAGAGACTGCAATTTTTAAATATGGTTTAGGCCAACAATGCAGTTAGGATTCGAGAAAGAAAAGATTATATTTGGAATTATGAAACCAAATTCAACAACATTAATGCTTTATTTAAATGGGCCAACCACCCAACATCCTCCAACGGCTCGTAGTGACCACGAAACACCGGTACAAGGTGCCGTTAGACTCAAGACTTTCCCTAATTATATTTATGAAATTTGAATCTTTAAGGCATTCTGTGTCTGCCTGGAAACTCTTTGGGTCAGCGGTTTGTGCTAACCGAATAAAATAAGGTGCAGGGGGAGAAATAACAGGACAGTAATGGATTGAGGGCGGTTGTCAGTTTCTGTAGACTTGATTCAGCTTCATACTCGCCCCCGTAGTCTGAGACATTAGGTTGGGTGGGCTTTTAGTGGTCCCACGCGCCCAGCTCCTAGGCTGTGGACGTCTTGCCTCCTCCTGCCTCCAGTCTCTCTCTTATAAACAGACCGAATCAACTTAAACACTTTTATTGTAAATGATGGAAAAACAACATATCACTTTAGGAACTGTGGGGGGAATAATGAGTTCCGATGTATTTAGGAGGTATCCATAGTGTGGACACTTTCCTCCACCAACTCCAGGTTCAGCGGAGTCACCAGCTTCGTCAACACACCGGTGGTTCCTCTTTTGTACTTGTAGTCCCCAGTTCTACACACAGAGAGGAAGAGGTTTCACTTCAACACATCAGAGAGAGTTCAGAGCCCAGCATCACACGTCAGACCCAGCACAGCACCACAGCACGCAGGAGTTAAACAAGTTGTTAGTAGCAAACTCAGACCCAGGCACACATCTGTACTCACAGCTGCATGGCCTCACACTCATTTACTCTTCAAGCAGAACAAGCAACAAGACAATGAGTCATGCACCAGTTCACCACATCATTTATATAGGATCAGAAAATATAGAAAGCTCACTCAGATGATGGATATGCGCTTTGAAGACACGATTGTGAAACTGAGTGAACACCTCTTAGACGTTACATTTTAATCTCAGCTCAACTGCATTTAGTGACCATAATCCTTTGTATGCTATGATAACTGGGAAAATTAGATCAGACTTTATATGACATCACAGTAACATTGGACCAACCAGTTGCATTGTTTAAAAGGTTTTAGCACACTTCTTATTTGTAACAGCTGTCGACGGGAGGCTTTTACATCACACCATAAGTATTCAGACAGATTACTGCAGCAGTGTGTACTGAACGTTTGTTCAAAATGTGAACAAATATAACACTAAATGTGTATAAATGTGCATAAAGAAGCCAAGAAAAGCTCGAAAAATCTCCGAAAGGCATCAAATGACAGATTAGACATTTGTATGATATGTCACAAAAAGTTAGATTTAATTTCATCATTTATACTTTCAAAATAACAAAACAAAACAAATGGCGTCTGCAGAAGTTTGGGCACCCTGCAGAGTTTCTTTCTACCATGCACCCCCCCTTTGGAAAGCTGAGACCTGACAGCGTCATGGATTGACAATCTGCACCATGGCCTAGACTCATCTGACATCTGAAACCCTTTGCTATCTTCTTCTAGCCTTCTGCTGCTTTGTGAGCGTCAACTGGATGAGCTCACAAATGTTGTCAGTTCCTGGATCTCATACTTTGAAGATACTGTAATTCCGGATAGAGAGGTAAAGATTCACCCTAACAGTAAACCCTGGGTGAGCAAACATCTTAAAATTCTGTTAAATAAGAAAAGACATGCTTTTAAACAGGGCAATGTCACTGAACTAAACTCTATACAAAAAGAGATTAAACGGGAAATAAAAAGGTGCAAACTGGGTTATAGAGATAAAGTAGAAAGACAACTAAGTAACAATAATTTGGGCTCAGCCTGGGACAGTGTCAAGAACATTGTTGGAGTTAACGACAAAGCAAGGAAGAAGACTTTTTTTAGAAGGACTCTGCACTGGCACAGGAGTTTAACAAGTTCTATTCTAGGTTTGATGTCCACAATTATAGTAAAGAAACGAGCGAATCAAGGGACAGTCTAATTAACTCTCGTCTTTTTACCCCTTTTATTTCTGAACACAATGTTATGAACACTTTTAAACATAGCAAGTCTTGTACTAGCCCTGGCCCTGACAACATTAGCAGCCGCATGCTGACACACTGTGCGGATCAGTTAGGCTTCATTTTTTATCATATTTTTAACCCGTCTTTGTGCCAACAAAGACTCCCAAACTTGTGGAAACAAATTATTCCCATCGCGAAAAGTAACCACCCAAAAATTCTGAATGACTATAGACCTGTGGCTCTAACCTCATTAGTCATGAAATCCCTTGGAAAACTGATAAAGAAAGAACTGCTGGGTAGGATGGACCACCTCCTCGACCCCCTGCAGTCTGCATCCAGACCCAACAGGGGGGTGCAGGATGCTGCCATAACTCTGCTCAACCTCATATACAAGCATCTAGAGGGTAACAAAAACCACGTCAGACTGCTGTTTGTGGATTTCCTCATATACAAGCATCTAGAGGGTAACAAAAACCACGTCAGACTGCTGTTTGTGGATTTCCTCATATACAAGCATCTAGAGGGTAACAAAAACCACGTCAGACTGCCGTTTGTGGATTTCCTCATATACAAGCATCTAGAGGGTAACAAAAACCACGTCAGACTGCCGTTTGTGGATTTCCTCATATACAAGCATCTAGAAGGTAACAAAAACCACGTCAGACTGCTGTTTGTGGATTTCCTCATATACAAGCATCTAGAAGGTAACAAAAACCACGTCAGACTGCCGTTTGTGGATTTCCTCATATACAAGCATCTAGAGGGTAGATGGACCTGGTAGATGGTACACGGCCCTGCACTATCCTGTTTTTAAACTGGTGCAAAGAAGCCTTTTTAGACTGAAATGTTACAAAGACTAAGGACATGTGCATTGATTTTAGACGTCACCATCCAACTCCTGGAAAGACAAGTATAGATGGAAAAGAGGTTGAAATTGTTGAATCCTACAAGTACTTGGGAATCATCATGATAACAAGTTGACCTTTGAACTAAACACAGACATGATGAGTAAGAAAAGTCAGCAGCATCTCTTCTGTCTGAGGAAGCTAGCGACGTTTCAAGTGGACAGATCCCTGATGACATTGTGTTATAAATCCTTCATTGAGTCTATCTTTACCTTTTCATGTATTTGCTGGTATGCTTCTCTGAATTTAAAAATGAAAAACAAATTAGCAACGGTAATTAAAGTTAGCTCACCCCCTACATGGAGAATTTAATTTACTGCCTTCCGGTTCCTGTTTCAGCCACCAGCCAAAACTAATAGGTACAAACTCTCCTTGGTCCCCTCAGCTGTCTCTCTGCTTAACTCTGGAGAGTCCAGGTGACGTCGCCACATCAGGTACACTGGGGTTTAAACTGTTAAGGTTAAGGCATTTATTTTTGCCATTTGCTTTGAGACTGTATTTTAATTGATGTTGTGGACTTTGTTGTCATGTACTGTGTGTCAATTGTTTTGCTACTGCAGCAAAATGAATTGCCCCTTGGGGACAAATAAAGGTTTTTGAACTTTTGAAGGTTGAACTTTTATTTTCAGTTTTCTAGACAACTGCTTAGAAGAAGCCATGGTGCTGATTGTTGGAGGGGGGGGGGTCAGATGAGTCTGGGCATTTAAAACCTTAAGATTGACATCACCTGGTCTTTCCAGACGATGATTGAGAACAATCAATGACGCTGTCAGGTCTCAGCTTTCCAAAGGGTGTGGGGGGGGGGGGGGGGGGGGGGGGGGGGGGGGGGGGGGGGGGGGGGTGCATGGTAGAAACTCTGCAGGGGCCCAAACTTTTGCAGATGCCATTTTTTTGTTTTCTGTTATTTAGAAATAAAATCTAACTTTTTGTGATATAATATATGAATGTCTAATCTGTCATTTGATACCTTTAAGATTTTTTTCCATCTTTTATATACACAAATATTTTGGAACAAGGGCAGGTGTTCACACCAGGAATAGCATGTTAAGAACATGAATCTAAGATGAATTAAAGACAAACAGAAGTGTGTAGTTTTTACCTGACGCCCTTCTTGTTGGCCTCGTCGTGGGGCCGGATGTAGTCCACCTTCCCTTTGGTGATGACACTCAGGTCGATGTTGCTGCCAGAGCCCAGGTCGTTGAAGATTCCTGCAGCGATGGCGTCTCGCACCAGCTTCTTGGCCTCCTCCTCCTGGGAACAAACCAGCGTCAGAAGCAGCCCACTCGGACAGGAGCCCACCTTGTTTCCCTGTGGGTGGGGTACTCACCTCCATGTCAGGCTTGTAGCGGTCCTCGAACACCGCCATGGCAGCCAGGGAGCCAGAACCTTGAGGAAAGAGAAGCAGCCTGACATGAGCCAGTGCTCAGCTCCGCCACAACACACTACTACACACTAACTGTGCGTCCCCACCCCCGCCGACTCGAGCTTCTAAAGTTACAGGAAGTCATTCATTTTCAAAGGAAGCTTCTCTCGGCTGCAAGGAGGAAAATCTGACGTAGCTCTGACTTTAGTGTGTTTGTATGTGTGTGTGAGAGAGAGAGACTGACCCATGGTGACATAGGGCAGCTTGTCGGTGGAGCCGTGTGGGTAGATGCTGTACAGGTGAGGACCGTTACAGTCAACTCCCCCCAGGACTAGAGCAGCCCCAATGTAGCCTTGGTACCTACACACAAAAAAACACACACATAAAAAACACACACACACACAAAGAGAGAGAAGAGATCTTGTGACCGGGAGGTTGCCGGTTCAATTCCCAGACCAACAGGATCAAATCAAATGGAAGAGGAAAATGAAGGAGCAGTGCTTGTCCCTCCCTCATTTCCACCACTGAGGGGCCCTTGAGCAAGGCCCTTAACCCCAACCACTCAGCGGCAGCAGATCAGACAGGGGTTGTACTGGGCAGCTTCCAGGTATCAACCACCTCTTGTGAATAAATAAAGGTTAAATTAAAACCAATTTAATTATTGTTCCAATTCAGAATGTTTTAGCGTCTTCTGAAGGTGTCGCTTCCTGTGTCAAGGTTTTTGTCTTTTTAATTTGTCTCAATGTCAGTGTAAATGAGTTGAGTATAAACAAAGATTGAATAATTGTACACTAAGCCCAGGCATCACACTCCTCACCTAGACCACACGGAGGATTTCCACAAAGTCAGAATCCATCTGCTTTTGTCTGCTACATGTGAGGACGGATACTTCGGACATCGTCCACAGTTTATTTCAAAAACATTTCTGGATATTTTATGGAATTACAATTGTTTACATTCCTGTGTGAGTGTGTGTGTGTGTGTGTGTGTATACACACATACATACGTCCATGTATACATACATATACATATTTCTAATGGGCGTGTACCTGAAGAGCATCTGTTTGAGCATGCGGTTGGCGGTGGCCACGCGTGGCAGCCTGCCTGTGGAGAGCGCGTGCAGCTCCAGGTTGGACGAGATGATCTGAGTGGTCATCTCTGTGTCTGCAGCTGTTCCTGCTCCACAACAGCTGGACATCAACACAGTGACACAGCAGTCTGTCAGCTTCATCACATCAAGCTCCAAAACTAGAAAACTCTACAAATCACATATGGCTCAAAGGCTGAAGGTGTGTAGCAATAGAAAAGTTTCAAACAGGTACTACCACCCAACATGGGGCACGGAGCTCATGTAGACCCTACATCTCTAAGACAAATCACCAAAGTTCATCTCGGCTCATTTGAACACGGGTCAGGTTCCTGTCACTTACTAGATGTTGGGGGAGATGTAGTGGATCTTGGAGCAGTTCTTGTCCGCCACTATCATGCCCTCGGTGGCTCTGGTGTCGGCTCCGAGGACCACGCCATCCTACGCACGCGCACACACACACACACACACACACACACACACACACACACACACACACACACACACACACACACACACACACACACACACACACACACACACACACACACACACACACACACACACACACACACACACACACACACACACACACACACACACACACACACACACACACACACACACACACACACACACACACACACACACACACACACACACCAACATCAACCAGCTGTGCCTTTCATGCTATTGCGAGTTAAAATAGAGCTGGGAAATATATCAATATCGTCTTCGATTTTGGATATTGTGATATGGCATGAGTGTTGTCATTTCCTGGTTTTAAAGGCTGCATTACAGCAAAGTGATGTCATTTTCTGATCTTACCAGACTGTTGTAGCTGTTCTATTATTTGCTTTTACCCACTTCATCATTATATTTACATTACTGGTGATTATTTATCAAGAATCTCATTGTGTAAATATTTTCTGAGAGCACCAAAAGTCAACTCTACAATATCTTTGTAGCATCAATAGAGGCATTTGGTCAAAATTATCATGATATTTGATTTTCCAGCCCTATGTCAAAATGTCTGCTGGTACAGGTAACCACAACACGCATCAGGAGAGACCTTACAATGCAGTGGGGCACCAGCCAGGTGTTTTCATGAGTTTTTTTGTGAAAAGACTGATAAAGGAGTTGTTGGAAAAGAACTGACAGTATAACTGTGTGTATTTATGCTGGCCAGTGTCACGCACGGGTATCAAACTCATTTTCACTATGAGCCAACCAGGGAAATGAAAACCACATCCAGGGTCCGACATGTATAGTTTGAGATGCTTTTATTGAGAGAAGTCAAATATCTTTGACTGTATTACTGCATGTTGCTTTTTTGTAGCTTTCTCTGACCCTACAAAAGTCAACAAAAAAAGTTAGTTAGCAAATCATGATCGCAGTGATGACATTATTAAAAACAGGCTACCACTTAACCAACTCCCAGCAACTGTTTCACAGACGGAAAAAGAGAACTCTACATTTCCGAGTCTCAAAGTCCGCGAAATTGCAGTTTGAAAAAACACTTTCCGGTTTTTGGGGGTCTGCCACACAACTAGATTAAATTGATTGTAAACCTATGTTGACATGCGGGCTAGGGTTGGCGATGTCCCCTAAATTGGCAGCTGCGATGTTTACAGTAAAACATAGTGAGGGACGATTTTTATAAATGGCCCATTTTTGAGCTCTTCATAGTTGATTCCTCGCTTAAAAAAGTCTCACGGAAGAGACAATGTATAAAGTTTCCAGTTGTTGGCCACAACAGCTGAAATTACGGTGGCTGATCTCCATGGGGATGACGGTCAGCCATCCCTAACGCGGGCCGGACTGAAAACCTGCGATGGACCACATGTGCTGTAAACACTCAGAGGCCTAGATTTAATTTAAAGTGTCTGACTAATAATTTGCACCATTGGCTAATCGACAATCCACAAGAATGTAAACTAGAAACAAGCACCTGCTCCTCTTTATGCTCATAACATGACTGCATTGATTCAGAATCCGTCTCAAGTCTGCCTTCCACTCACCTTGAACACCACACCGCAGATGGTGGTTCCTGTTTTCCGAGCAGCAGGCATGCTGCATCCCACTTTGTTAGCCTCTCCTTCCAAAACGACATTTCTGAAAATACATTTGATTTAACAAAGCACCAATAACTATCAGTGAGCTGTGTTTATGGCCCGAGGCCCCAGTCAGCGCTTTGTGCAGAGTCACTGTTGTTCACCGATAAGAAAGGCTTCCCTTCTTCCCAGAAAAATTATTGGTTAAATATATTTGTTGGAACATTTCTGGGCATTTTTCACAAGTAGAAACCCATTATACACAAGTAGAAACCCATATGCTATAAACAACAGTGTTGTATTATGCATTATTATGCCAAAAGTTCACATGAACAAAAGCAAATTCTGTAACTGACAACATGTAACATAAAAGGTTTTATTAATGAAATTACACACTGCTTTTATACTATTCAGCAGCCTTGAAGACTAAATATGTAGCTAGCTAAGTTGTGAGATAGCTGAGCTGCTGAACTGACTGTATATTTTATGACCCCTTAACGTTTTTCAGTCTTGTAACTATAGCTATAGCTAGCTATAGCTAGCTGGAGATTACCGGCAGCAGACAGTGCGGTGATGCTGCTGTTCGTTGACTAGTTAACGGTACCGTCGTTAGCTAGCCCTGTAATGTTCCACACGTTGGGCTGAATAACGCTATGTAGCTAGCTACGATAGAGATGAACTATTCTCTCTCTTCATAATGACACATGTAGCGTCTCCTGTTAAAACGTAGTGTAAAGAGACAGGTGGACCTTCACGTTAACGCTAACGGGGGAAAAGCCTGAGTCATTGTGAGCGAATCAACATGAGCTAGCATCACTGAGAGAACCGTATCAAACATGTCTACTCCACACAAAAAGTAGCAGCTTATTCAACTCATTCACGCACTTAATAAAATCACATGTTCATCCACAGTAAAAGCGTTCACCTCTTGCAGTTTTCGAAACTGAAACCCCCGACCGGCGCCTGGCTCATTACTAATGTCGCCATCTTGGTGAATAATAGCTTGGCTAGTGTTTCCGGGAAGTAAAGGAAACGGCTCTTCTTCTTCTTCGTCTACTTCTTCTGCTTCTTCTTCGTCTTCTTCTTCAGGGTTTTACGGCAGTTGGCCTCCCATATGTTGCATTCCTGCCTCCTACTGGTATTAACCGTCAGCTGATGTTAAAAGCAATGAAATATGTCCACACTCTGCCATGAAGCACATTCTAGATGCTGATTACGTTTGGTCCTAACCATAGACCGTTAATATATACAGTCTAAAGTCCTAACCATAGGCCGTTAGTATATACAGTCTATGGTCCTAACCATAGACCGTTAGTATACAGTCTATGGTCCCAACCATAGACCGTTAGTATATACAGTCTATGGTCCTAACCATAGACCGTTAGTATATACAGTCTATGGTCCCAACCATAGACCGTTAGTATACAGTCTATGGTCCTAACCATAGACCGTTAGTATATACAGTCTATGGTCCTAACCATAGACCGTTAGTATACAGTCTATGGTCCTAACCATAGACCGTTAGTATATACAGTCTATGGTCCTAACCATAGGCCGTTAGTATATACAGTCTATGGTCCTAACCATAGACCGATACAGTCTATGGTCCTAACCATAGACCGTTAGTATATACAGTCTATGGTCCTAACCATAGGCCGATACAGTCAATGGTCCTAACAATAGACCGATACAGTCTATGGTCCTAACTCTGTAGCCCTGCACACATGATCCTTCTATCTTGCAGCCATGTATCTCCCTGACTGCACAGCCCAGTTGGGTGTGTTCCTATTATAAAAAAGTGTCCTGTTCAATCTGCTGTGACCAAGTCTTAATTTACTGATAACGACCCCACTGTCTTTGACTAATCCTACTTTATTTTGGATTGCATGTGTCCCCCCTTTCCTGCACTATCCTAATATTGTTGCCACTATTTTGATATCTCCCTCCATACTTTGCTTTTCCCCTCCGACTTTAAAAATGTAATTTCATTTCTTTTCTTGATCGCTTTCTTTGCTAATTGATCCAGTCTCTCATGCATGTGCAGGTCCGAACATGACCACTACGTATTTACCCTGATTGCTTAGCCTTGAATTAATAAACATTATTTCATAAAAGGTCTGGATGATTTGTGGTTGATGCTGCTTTGATACTTGATAGTGCTGGCACTAAGTCACTACAGATGAGTAGTTTACGTGTTTAAATTTCTTTTTCTTGCAATTGATTTAAACAAATGAATGACGTTTTCTTGAAGTATTAACTTGGCTGTATTGATGCATAAACTATAATTCTCTGATAATTTCCTGTGCTCTTTACTAACTTTCTTACAAATCACTTTGCAATTAAGCAAAGCATATTTTAACATACTACAGTATATTTCAACAGGTTCCCTTTATTTGTTTACCGCAACACACTATATTTTATTTATTTAGTCCTTTCTGTAGGACGTTAACTGTCCTGGAAAATCAGATGCCAGGTCCCAACAGAAGGCCGGTTCTGGCCTGTAACGCTGTGTATTTAATCATGATGCTCTGTCCTTGAACAGGATGGATGCCAACTTTATGCCAGCTGGATGTCAAGGTCGACTGGGGAATGGGCTCTGGTGAGGTGGACAAGATCAGATATAACGCCTCCACAACAAGATGAGTGCATTATGTTGATTAAGCCTTTTATTAAAGCCGAGTGGGCAAAACAGGTGGTTGGAGGTGTATGCTGGATCTGAGTCACTGATAACAAAGATTTCATGAGCTCAGAGTTTAACCTGCAGGAAATGTGTCTGTTTTTTCATCAAACACTTCCGTCCATATTCCATACATTACCTTGGATTAAATAAATGGTTTCATGTATCACATTAGGTATATTTCTCAGGGATGTGTTATGATCAACATGAGTTTATTTCCAAAAACTAAAGTTATTTTTGTTGTTACACCTATCAACCTCAGCATGAGTAAACCCCAGACCTTCATTTAAAACTCTACTCAATAACCCAAAGGTTTCAATAATACAACACAGGTCAGGCTGAACTGGAGAGGAAATCATACACTGGACATGTAATGTAATAAAAGCACCCTCATAAAAGACCAACTCCTTCTCCCTCCCAGCATGCCATAAAGTGATGCTTGGTCAGGTGCTTTGGCGTTTGTTTCTTCCGGGTCTCAGTCTGGCGCAGGGGGGAAACAAGTCCACCTTATCTACATAGATATAGTGATGATATGCTGTGTGTTTGCAGCTTGTTTCTCTTTCTGTGGCTAAAAGAGATGTCATAGAGAGTTAACTTCCACAGAAACCTGAAAGAGACAAAGAAACAAACATATACAGACGACTGACGTCTGACATGGATCATGGAACTGGTCCCGATAGTCATCTGTTTGTACTGTAGGGAATGGTTTTGTTAGTGCTTATTGGCACAAAGTTTTTCTGGAGTCTAACACAGTAAATGGGCCAGTAGTGGTGGTCAAAGCCCATTCCTCACTGGTTGAAAGCCACACGGAGGGTACTCATGTTTGTTCGAGACCTACTGGGAGTGAGAAAACTTGTGTGGTCCCAAAGAGCCTGGCGTCAAAGAAAGAACACCCGAGAGGGGTTTACCGTCTGTGTGGTGACACGTGTTCCCTTTAGGGTACCTGAGGTGTCCCCCTGCTCCCAGTTTTCTCAGGAAGCCCCTATATCACAGAAAGAAAATAATCGCTGTGGAGCTCCATAAAGGCAATCAGCTGCTAGTGCTAAGGACATGAAAGACAAAGCTAAAGGTTTCTTAGGTTTCCAAGAAGCAGTCTTGTTAGGAAATTGCATCCTCGTGATCAGCCTGCAGATGAGCCTAATCCATCGGTATGACTCATTGTGTTGCCTGAGAGTTTCAAAAAAGACTTCCTACGTTACGAAGCATCCATGGGTGATCATTCAGGCATCCTGAAAACCCAGTAAAGATTGGGGCATGACTAATAAACAATATGAAATTGTGAAATATTGGCATTTCACAAATATTTCACATCAAAACTATTCATACCGGCAACAATGCAAATGTTCAACAGTTTTCAGTAAAACTGTTGAACATTGGCTCCAGCTTATGTCCCATGTCGCTGGGTCCGTTTGAGTTCCTTACTGGTTACTTGCTGTATTTTTGCCTAAACCCTAACCACATAGTTCTGTTGGAGTTCAACATGTTTCCCGTGTTTAAAACAACAGTCTTACGTGAAGGGGTACCCGTTGCATTGACAATGGGTCAGTATGTGATGATTTGGTTTTGGAATGTGTTGACATGAGTTACAATGAAATCAACTCATGGCAGAATGCTACATTGCTTTAATAGGTCTCTGCATTGTTAGACACTGCTTTTTCCCTAGCTAAATATCAACTCTCCTGTCATTTCAGATCCTGCTACTCCTGCTACCTGTCAGACTCCTGACCTTACCCCTGATTTCCCGTCACCCACCTGTTCCAACTTCCCCAGTATACCTGCACATCCCATGAACCCCTTCCTGCCTTCAGAACTTCTGCATCTATTGCCTGATCCTAACTGGATAATTCTGCCTCATCTTTGACTTTTGCTAGTTTCAGACCACGAGTACCACTTCTAACTTGGCAACTGCCGTGACAATTGGACTGTGTGAAGTGATGTTTTAAGTTACTACCCTAAAGCAGAACCCTTGTACAGAGCAGTAATGTAGGAAGTGCAGGAATCAAACACACTGGTCATTTTAAATCTTTCCAAACTTACATACGCTGATTCCCCAAGAAAAAAAAACAGGTAACAAAACCTTGAAAAATCCAAATCACAGACACGTTTATTCACGCGGGGCTAAAATTACCACAGGATCTCGGCGTTCATCGAAATATACTAGGTCATTTGTGGGGGAATTTTTACTTTATAAATTACGGAAATGGCCGATTGACAGACAACCTCCATACTGAGTGTTGTGTAAAAAGCAGAGTTTTGTGTCATCAGAGCCGTGAAGGATGCCATATTGTCTTGAGTCCTGAATTCAAAATGCTCTAATAGAAATAATCTCTCTGAATGTTGATGTATGAACAATACATCAACAAAATGTGCACACATATGATCTGGGTCTTCTCAAAGCATGAACACATTAGAAGGAAATACAGGTATCGTCTGTGATTTGGTTCTTTATAAAACAATACACAAACAAAATTTTGTTTGCTTATGTATGGCTGAACAACATCTATGGGACGCAGAAAGGAATTTTAAGATATTCTAATTCTAATATTGTGATATCTACATAAAGTGGGATGTTATGTGCAACTTGCAGGAAACAACGAAGAAGGAAGATGCATGCCAAACTTGAAGTTAACGAACTGAGATTTATTAAGGTAAATTACAAGCGTGAGAACAATGAGGTGTGGAAGTCAGGATCAGTGGTGTAGGAATTCTGCAATGGACAATGGGAGATAAATGTTGTCAGTGTAAAAAGAATCAAGCAACAAAAGGCATCCCAGGTTGGTGAAGGGATCAGTCTAATACATTTGCCATGGTTACATTTTGTTTTTGTTTTCCTCTTATGTTAAAGAATAGCAGTTTTCCCTAAACACATCCACACCAATCTCTGAACAGAATGCAAAAATATTAAATGGCAACACATTCTCACTCCCATCTTGCAAAATACTGACGCTATAGCGTCATATAGCGCGCTTTACCTAAATACGTTTGGTCGGGACTATAGGCGTCCCTTTTGACACTGTTAGGTTAAGGAAATAGGAATAGGCTTACGGTTCCCTGACACGCGGGAATAAAGGAACGGTTAAAGACACACACAGGACACTTTCCCCTCCCATACTGATCACTAAACGCCGTCTAGATGCTGCTCTCCTGGGTGCGTTTTCCGCACATGCTGAAGGGCATCAGAGGACAGCCACTGTCCGAACGTTTGGAGTTAGAACGGGTTGTAAATTGGTATACTGTTTATCATCGGATCCTGGCTTTAATAGCAAACAAGCATATTTCAAGGAATCAAGAATAATCTCTTTGTATTGGACATACATCACAGCTCAATGCGTCCATATGCTAACATGGGCAGAAAGGCCCGGAGCTGCAGAGTGTTCAAGCACAGCTGCGCTTGGCGTGGAGCATCTCAGTGAGCAGGTTGTTGCAGGGCACCTCCCCACTCAGGTGTTTGCAGGACAGGTAGTCTTCAGCCAGGGCGCTGAGAGAGCGCAGCTCAGACAAACACAGCAGTAGATGAGCAAAGCGTCCGAGGAGGTAAGGCGAGGTGCACAGAGTGTACTCCAGGAGGGCTCCTTTAACCTGCTCCTGCACGCTGTCTATGAACTGGTGGTCTTCCAGCTGGTTCACATCTGCTCAGCGGGGCAAAAGAGAAAGCAACAACCAATGATGCTCTTAGAACAAAGCTTGTCAAACATTTCCATATGTTTTAGTGGAGTCCTAAAGAGTTGTAAAAGTCCTTTCTTCAGTCTCTATGACTGTCACAGTTTTATTATAAATAATCCCCCCAGAAGCCCTTGAGTGGTCTACACAGCCATGTTTTGATCAAAAACTTTAACCTTGAAACAGGTAACATGTCTGAGTCACCTGTTGACCTGCTGGACCTCAATCACTTGGTGTCCCCAGTCACATACACAAGCTGAAGGAGCGGTCTATGTTTAACTAGTGAACAGAGCACTACAGATTCCTTCTCCATGGTTCCTTGGACTAGCCGGAGAGGAGGGACTGGCTGAGGAACACCGTTCAGACTGCGGATCGAACATCTCACGTTTAGCAACAGAACGTACAGCAAAAGACGCAAAGCACGTCAGACCGTCCTGCCAACATGTTCAGTGGGGTTCGAAGGTTTGGGCACCCCAGGGGAAAAATGTGTATTAATGTGCATAAAGAAGCCAGGAAAAGATGGAAAAATCTCCAAGAGGCATCAAATGACAGATTATAAATTATAAATTATATTATAATTTGCATAATATGTCACAAAAAGTTAGATTTAACTTCATCATTTACACTTTCAAAATAACAGAAAACAAAAAAATGGAGTCTGCAGAGCTTCTACCATGCACCCACCCCCCCCCCTTTGGAAAGCTGAGACCTGACAGTGTCATGGAATGTTCTCAATCATTGTCTGGAAAGACCAGGTGATGTCACTCTAAAGGTTATAAATGCCCAGACTCATCTGACCCCCCAACAATCAGCAGGGTAGGGCCTACGCCATTTTTTTGTTTTCTGTTATTGTAAAAGTGTAAACAATGGAAATGAAATCTAACTTTTTGTGACATATTATATGAATGTCTAATCTGTCATTTGATGCCTTTTGGATATGTTTCCATCTTTTCTTGTCTTTTTTATGCACATTAATAGAGATTTCTACCTGGGGTGCCCAAACTTTTGAATCCCACTGTATACCTTCTGTCCGTCCTGCCAGCGTGTAGACATTTAACATCAAAGTACTGACTTTCCCCTCTGAAGTCGCTGGACACAGCTGCTGTATCAATCCTGTCGGCTCTCCGCAGCTGGCGGGGCCTCGCGACTTTTATTTATTTTTATTTATTTATTTTACAAAAAAAAAACGATTTCTGGGCCAAATCAAATTGCATTGCATTGCACCTTGCCTAAAACAGAGAATAAAAAATTCAGAGAACAGAGAAATCATTTACATCCGAATGGAGCTCCAACATGTTTTTGTAAATTTGAAGCTTTATAAAATAAAAGCATAATTTGTCACATACCTGGGTTAAAGAGCACAAGGAATTTGATGCAGGCAAACTCTTGGCGGTCCACCTTTAGGAAGTGGAGCTTCTCAACCAGTTCCTGTCCTCTCTGGACTAGGCTGGCCACGCTAAGACCAGCATGAGAGGCTACGTCAGAAAGCTCCATCTAAACCAAAAAACAGACATGTCCCTTAGTACTGTACAACTTTTATCTTTAATGTGTGGGACCTAAGATGGAAGGGGAAATGTCAGAATTAGCTTTATATGCCAGGTAGCAGGACATATTTGACAAGTTTAGCTTTGGGTCTTTATAAATTACAGAGTGTGGTCCAGACCTACTCTATCTGTGAAGTACATTGAGGTAACTTAATGAGGACTAGACCCTATAAGTAAAACTGAATTGAAATGTATTTGAAAATTACAATGAAGTGTGTAAGGCAGGGAAATGGGAGAACTGGATCAGCTTGCTGCAAACAACACAGATGCTATCATATCTGGATCTGGATCAATCAAACGACAATATGTAGCGATTGAAAACAGGTAAGTGTCAAGAACAGGATGAGAGGCCAGTTACAAAATATATATGGAGTTTCTTCACAAAGTCTGCATAGATTAAAAAGACTAATAAGGAACGGCCAACAGTGCCGGCGTGGAACCACACAGTAGCAACTTTAAATTAAAGGTACAGTGGAGTGGCACAGACACAATCAGACACTGGAATAATTTAGAAGCTATTAATATGCATTAGGCCCAATACACACAATAAAAGAACAAAAGAACAAAATACCACTGCACACTTTAAAACTCACACATTAAATTCATGCAGGGAACAATAGAAGGAAACACCTCAAACCACACTAGCATGCAATAAGGGGTCTCTAAAGCTGTCCCTGAGCCTAGAACCGGACCTAAGATTGTGCAGCGCCCGTCTAACAAAGAAAACAAATTTTAGACACAAATGCCTGTTACTTTAAATGAATGTGGGAAAAAACAATGACAGAATATGTTTCACTCAAAGACAGTCCCATAAAAAATCAAGACAATTTTAAGCTCACTTTCCTGCATATTTTAAGACAAAATGCATTTAATAGAGTGGTCGGACACTCTGCCATACCTTTAAGTCATTTAGGTTTCAATCAGACCAGCAGCATGTTTTATATATACTAATACTAGGTACTATTAGGAAAAACCAAAAAAATACGCTGAACATCTCAGTTACATTCTATTATATTTGATAGATTTCATGGTACATAACTAAAAATCGTTATCTCCACTCCAAGTTTGAGCTTTCACACATGTACACCCCGTTAAACTTTTAAAAACTGCAAGCTGAGAGAGAGAGAGAGAGAGAGAGAGAGAGAGAGAGAGAGAGAGAGAGAGAGATAGGAAAGTTACCTGTGTCCCTAAATAACCTTTGCCCTTCACAGGGTCACACAAGTATAAAATATATAATTTTGACCTCAAGACAAATGACAGCAGTACAATACAAAATATCTTTTCATTGGTACAAATAAAAATACCAGAAAGGAGAGAGACATGCAGAGCAGAGTTACCTCCTGCCCAGTGACCAGGAGCAGGCGGCCCTCCCTGCCAAACAGAACCTGTCTGGAGATGAAGTCCAGCAGAAGCAGGTCACTCCAGCAGCTGTGCAGCAACTTCATCTGGTCATTCACCTTGGAGCAGAGAGAACAAGCTCATCACGACAACCCCGAGCTAACTCCAAATGAAACAAGTGCTCAGTTAGCACGCTCACAGGGACGTACGTTGTGGAGATATTTCAGTCTGGATGGACATACATTGTACTGCTAGTGTGATGTAGTGTAGGAACTTCCTGTTTCAACATGACCTTGGTTTCTTCACCATGCAGACACAGTGTCAATTTAGGGTTGCTTAGTGTACAAACCATTTTAAGGAATTTTATACTGATTTATTTGACGGACATTTTTTATAAAAAAATCATGGTCCACCTGATTCCCTTATAGAGAGAAAACCAAACTTTCTAAAGCATGAGGACGTGTATGCAGTGGACTAGTGACGCTGTGGCAGATCTTCCCAGACAGGGATGTTACCACCAGTCTGGGTGAGTACACAAAGGCTGCTGTGAGGACCGCTGTAAACCATCACGTACCATGGTGAGGTACAACAATAATAACACAACTGATTCATAGCCAAACTATGAAGGATGTTACGTTTAGGGGCGGGGACTGGTAGCCAGTGAGCAATGCTAAAAGACTGCACTCTGAGAAACAACAGTTCTCAGCTAATGACTTGGTTCTTGTCTGGAGGGGGCTCACACAGATCACCAACTACACCCCAGCCCATCCCTATCAATGACCGTCACCTGGCCACCTTCTACTATCGTTTTGGAAGATGAAGTATACCTGTCTCCGTTCCTTGTGACTCCATTCAACAGCTCCAGCATTCCAACCCCAGCAGGTCCAGGGCTTGTTCAAAAGTACACTTTCCAGAGTCCTCCCAGAGTCTCCGGTTTTCACTGACATTTTAACACTTCACTAGACACATGCTATGTACCAGCTTTATTAAAGTTCTCAACCATCATCCTTGTCCCCAAGACAACAAGGATCACAGGACTGAATGAATACAGACCTATCGCCTTGACCTCTGTGTTTATGAAAACTTTTGAGTGCCTTGTCTTGGATCACGTCAAAACCCTAACCGGCCCACTCCTGGATCGCTTGCAGTTCACCTATAGAGCCATCAGGTCTGTAGACAACAAACTCAACATGGCTCTTCCTTTAATCTCTGGAACCTGGACTCCTCCGGAACCTACGCCAGGATCCTGTTGGTGGACTTCAGCTCTACCTTCAACACCATCCTCCCTGCTACGGGACAAGCTGTCCCAGCTGCATGTGCTTGACTCCACGTGCAGGTGGATCCTAGACATCCTGTCTGACAGGAAGCAACGCGTGAAGCTGGGGAAACACTTCGCTGACTCTCTGACCAATTGCAAAGTCCTACACTACGTTTGACTTAAAATAAGGAAATATGGAGTCATAAGAGTAGAGCACAGTGGCATCAAATATAGAAATGATTTAAACAGTTTGGTCTGCTACTTTCTACGTGTATTTCATTACATGTGAATATTTTACTTTTTACCGCACTACATTTGTCTGACAGCTTTAGTTACTTCTCATCCTTCCTGTCCAATAAAAACACGATTCTGTAGATGTGTTGAGGAAGGATGAAGTTCCTCTATGAGCTGACAATCTCCTCTTTATGAAGTATTTAATGCGTAGAAGTTTAGCATGAATTTGAAGAACTGGTATTCAGTAGCAACGATTTTATCAGACTAGAATGTGATTGTAAGAAGTCATCTCAAATGTGGAAAGTTTCAGAAAATGAAAATAAAATAGTATAAACCATATTAAACAGGAAGCTGAAGAACAACATGAACAAACATATGATGAATATAGTGTCAAACTTGGGTGCGCTCACAACCGTGTGTGTGATGTAATGATCAATCTGACCTTAAGTTGTTTGAAGAAGGTGGATGTGCGAGCCCACTCTACAATGGAGAGAAGCGTGTGGTCAGCCAGGAGGCACAGCAGCCTGAAGGTGCTGGGGTTGTCTGGCTGCTCCCGCAGGAGACCAGCACTGATCTTATTCTGCAGCTGGACTTCATCTGGATCACATTGCACAAGCTCCATCACTAGCTCAGGCATCCTGGGGCCATGCGGAGAGACAGGTCCTGCGTGTGAGCTGACTGTTGTAGCAGAGCCAGGAGAACAGTTGCTGCAGTGCTTGGACTTCCTGGTCCAGTTTTTGAAGACAGAGCACTGGTATTGGGGGGCAGAAGGAGAGTTGAATGACAGTGAGAGTGAACACAGTGACGGAGCCTGGTAGCTGACCGGGTCATTCTTTGCGGAGGGCAGTGGGCTGGTGTGAAAGGTCACGTCGGAGTAGCCCAGAGGTTGGCTGTGGCCGGTTCTGAGTCCCATTGCTTGTACCAGAGCCTTTCTCTGCTGCTTCAGGGCACGATCTCGCTTGTACATCGGGCCAAACTTGTTTCTGCCACCTCGCATCCGATCTGCACGAACAGCTGACAGGAACAGGTGTTTGTTTTGAGCAGTTTCTCAAGCTGATTTTCACTGAAATCTGCACTGTGCTAATGGACAGATTTGATTTGATTTATTAATTCAGCACATGTAAAAAATAACAGTGTTACATTACGAAAATTAAAACAAGTATACAAACATGCAAAGGAAACACAGAAAACCCGCAATGGGCATGTTGTGTACCCTAAACCAGTACAATGAAACGTAGCATATAGAAAATAAAATCCAAAAACACATTATATGGAAAAAAAGAGAGACAGAGGACATTAACAATTACAGTTGCAAGAAAAAGTATGTGAACCCCTTGGGATTACGTGGAGTTTTGCAGGAATTGGTCATAAAATGTAGACATTGCCATGGTTTAAATGAACATAACATGTGTTTCACAGTGCCAGACATCCCAAGAATATTGCTACACTGAAACAGTTTTGTGAAGAGCAGTAGTCCAAAAGGAGTCCGGTTTGTTGTGCAGGTCTGATCCACAACTACAGGAACTGGTTGGTTAAGGTAATTGCTGCGAGAGGAGGGTCAACCAGTTCTTAAGTCCAAAGGTTGTCATACTCTTTCCTCCCTGCACTGTGAATGTTTACATGTTATGTTCAATGAAACCATGGCAACATCTAATGTTTGTGAAGTATTATTTTCAGCAGACTGTGATTTTTCTATTGTTGTGATTTAGATGAATTTCAGAGCACATTTTATGACCAATTCATGCAAAACTCCACGTGATGCCAAGGGGTTCACATACTTTTTCTTGCAACTGTGAATGAAGGGAGAAAATAAAGAATAAATAAAAAGATGAAAGGAAAGGAAAGGAAAAAACAAAAGAAGATGTTAGGCTACTGGTACAGTAAAATATGCTTTTACAGATTGTTTGAATGATAGGAGCTGTTCGGGGGGGGGGAATTCCATATTTTGTAACCTCTGTAATAAATTCATGAAATAAGAATAAGAATCACAGAATAAGAGACTGAAGGAGTCTTATTTTTAAGTAGATAATGAATTAGTCCAGTTATTCCAATGCTTTTGGCTATTTGGATGTAATAAGTAAATTATGTTTCTAGGATAGGTTTTTATCAATAAGTACACCAAGGAAACAATTGGATTTTAAAAGCACTACTACTCTGTAAGTCATCACAGTTAGATTGTCGGGGAACTGTTTATGGTGGTGACCAAAAAAAAATTAAGTATTTCCTTTAATATGTGAAGATAATTTGTGGATTCTGAATCATTTTGAGATTTTTACCAGTTGCTCATAAACAACCTTGATAGTGTTAGGATTTGTGTGTGAATAAAACTGACTCCTATCATCAGCAAATACAATTTTAGATAGCTGACCTGATGTTTTGGTCAAATCCTTAATGTATACATCAAACATCAGTGGCCCAAGGATTGATCCCTGGAGGACACCACAGTTCGTCACAAGAAGAGGAGAATTCACTCCTTTAAATGCCAAAAACTGTAGTCTATGATCACAATAACTAGTGAACCACCCCAGTGTCTGATCTACCAGCCCAAAGTGTTTTACGTTTAGTAGTAGAATATGACGGTCAAGTGTCAATGTTTTTAATAAGGTTAAAAAGATTTCTACACTGTCTCCTTTCTTGTCCTTTGCTTTGTTTAGTTCATTTAAAAGATGAGTAATAGCCATGCAAGTAGAGAGGTCTTTCCTCAAACAATACTGAAGTTAACATATTGTGTTATTGCTGTCAATATAATTAAGCAATCTGTTGTAGAAAAGCTTTTAAAGAATCTTTGAGAAGGCAGGTGAAATGGACACGGGTCTGTAGTTTATTAAAATTAACAGATCATCATCTTTGTGAATGGAGATTATTTGGGCTGTTTTAAATTCCTGCGGCACAATTCCTTTGGTGAATGATCTATTAAATACATGGGTCAGTGGTTCAACGATGGCATAAATACTGTCATAACTAGGAGCAGAATCTTTTAAAGATCCTATTATTACTAGTCAGTGGAAGTGACAGGGCTAAATCAAAAACCTGTAGTAGTAGCTGATGTAATGAATTGGAAGGGACTTCCATGAAACACAGGGATTTTGGAGGATAATTTTGGTCCAATTTGGGTAAAAACTAATTAAAGTTGACAGTATGTGAGTATGGGAATATAAGCGTTAATGCTTTGTCTCTCACACTATAAACTACAGACAAAAAAATATTAAAAAACAGGTAATGTCACTTCCAGAAGAAGACTAAAGGAATAGAGTTCATCAGCTGTTTTTAAATAGACTTAGAAATTAATGACACTGCAAGTACTTTCTATAAAATACTGTCAGAAACAAGAATTAAAAACTGCTGTAACTGTGCTGATTTCATAATAAAATGCTGCATGTGATGTTTGTGCTGTGTTTATGAGGTTGAGCCGTGTCTCTGTGACTCGTCAGTGTAACCTGGAACACCTGAGTGGGATTACAGCCTGGCTGCCTGCTGCTGTTCCAGCTCTCTTCCGTCCTCTTGCTCTGGTTATGTTGCTATAGTTCAGTATACCTAAAAAAACGTTTATCATGCAACACATTTTTAACTTCATAGCTTACTTATGGCATCTAAACACTGTTTTAAATTAGTCTAGCTAGCTGTCTAGATTTACTCTGTATAGATCTGAGGACCAGGTAACCATAGTCCTCAGATTGGACAGATAGTCTAGCTAGCTGTAAATACCGACTTTACATATGTGACGTCAGCCATCAGTTTGTGATCTGCTGTTTTGAAGTCTCAAGTTTGGCATATCGCTAAGACTACATTTGCTAGGTTTTGGTTTTGAAGAACTTGAGGTTTGAGCCAGAACCATGTGTAGTTCTATTATTTTAAAAGGACATTTAAGGTAATTAAGGCAGAGAAAGCAAAGCAAGATTGAGTTAATTCAGAAGCAGCATGAAAAGCAAGAAAAGAAATGAAAGGAGCCAATATGGTCTTGCATAGAGCACATGGGAGATGACAAAACTGCTGCACAAGTAAGATGTTCCGCTGCAATTGTCTGAAAATTCCATTACATTGCACACATCTCTGTTGTCTTTAATCCCATCCAATCAACATGTAAAACTAAATGCATGGTTCACACTCATCACTGAATCCAGCCAAGGAATTATTGAGGAAGATAAAGTGTGGCTTCCAGAAACCAGCAGGCCTCTTTCAGAAATAACTCATGATGTTGAATGTCACCAGGAAGCTCTGTCAGTGAAAGAAAGTAAGATTCATAAGGATGTGAAAAAGGGACAAGAGCATTGATCTTCTCCACATGACGACCAGGATGACACATTGCCACATGACAGCAATTTGAACCCACGCAGCAACAAACAAGGTTCAAAATCCAATGTTTCCAGCACCTTATCTGCACGGTTCAGAGCTGAGGCTCAAACGGCTGCTATGTTTCCCCGTCAAAAGAAAAGCATGCGTTTGAGGAACAGGAAGAGAAATTGAGACCACAAAAATAACAACTTCAGCTTGAAGTTTCCAGAAGACGCAGACCTCTTTAGATTTCTTTGGCGGTTAAGAGGTGTATGGAGGAGCGTCTTCTTCTCCGAGCTGCGCTAACTTTGCTCTCCAAAGGTACGCAGAAGACAACAAAGACAAGTGTTTGAGACCATCATGCACAGTTTGACAGTTGTACAGTCATCCACATGTACATCATGTGGATGCCTTGCTCCTGTGGCATCATAACAGGATGCTCTATCCCTCTATTTAGACCTTAAAACGTCTGCCATACGCGGCTTTCATCCAACAAAATGGATAAGCACAGTCACAATGTGTTGGCTTCAATACCTGAGGAAAAGAGAGCAAAGGAATTTAAAGACCTGGATTTGGACCATGACTCTCTACCTGTTGAGAGAGCTCTGGTAGTGCGTTGGTACATCCAGTCTAACACCTTTGATTTGGGCATAACCATTCAGAAGAGACAACTGACCCAAAGAGGGATCCTTTCAACTGTCAGCTCTTTCTATGACCCTCTGGGGATCCTAGCTCCTGTGGTTTTTAAAGCTAACCGGCTAGGATGGGATGACTTTTTACCACCAGCGGTTGCTCAGGAGTGGATGGACTGGTGAAAGGAGCTTTACAGCTGAAAGGCTTCCGCATCAGACGCTGTTTAAAACCACTGAACGTTGAAGAAGCGACCACTGCTCAGTTGCGTCATGCCAACGCAAGTGAGAACTGTGTACTGTTACCTACTACTGCTGGCAACGAACACTACCAGACACAGCGCCTTCTTAAAAGGGAAATCCAGGGTGAAACCTGCTCCGATCCCAAGCATGGAGCTGACAGCTGCTGTTGTAGCAGTTGGAGCTAAGGCTTCAGCTTCACCACTCGACGAAGACAATGCAGTGACATGTTTGATCCACCGCACCTCGTCTTGGACACATCTAACAGGAATGATGGGCTAGATCCTAAGATGGAAGACATGCTGGAAAATGAGAGGGGAAACGTAGCAGAAGAAATTCCTTTCTAAACCAACACATACCAGTTCAAATGTAGCCTGAGTTAAACGCTATATACAGCAGAACATACAGATGGATTCAGAACATAAAGTGATGACAGAAATTAGATATAATGCAGGTTTAAGGCATATCCGCATTGGCTTCACTGTTCAAACCTTGGAGTTGCCATTGAACTGGATTCACAAATATCAGTAAATAAACAGTAGCCAATCAGATTCAGTTGTCATATAATGGTAGATTCAAGGGTTTCATTCAGTGAGTAATCATTAAAAATATGTATACACTGTTGCCTCTGTGTTGTTCCTTCTCCTAATAAATACATTACAATAGTACAATAGTAATACATATAATAAAAAATGCAGGTTAGACGCACTTCAGCATTGGCGTCAGCAGGGTCTCCTGAGTGTTTTATTAGCTGCCCGTGAGCCCCAAATATTCGTACTGTAGTTTGTCATCTAAAGCATTACGGACAGGCAGATTTTAGGAGAGAGTAAGTAAAGCCTGATGCACAGCAAATCATTTAAGCTCCTGATTCACTCAGGGAAACATTAAAGCAGCTGGAAACTATATAATGTAGCCTTTCAATGTTCATCTTTTTGAACATAGTATTGAAATGAAAAAGTGTATTTATGAATGCACCTGCCCAGCAATCCCGTCTAGTTAAGAGACCTTCAGGTACTGTTCGTATTGTTTTGACTGATGAGTAAAATGCAGAGGGCGACCTGACGCTGCGCCACTGGTCTGTGTCTGGGATCTGGGAGTATGTACTATAGTATACATGTGCATCCAGTTAAATACATTAAACTATTATTAGTAGCATCATTAAAACTGTTTTATATCTGCGCTCACAGAATATTCAAAAGAAAACTAAAAATGTTAAAAGCAGCCATCAAAGTCACCCGCCTCCATTAAATGTCCTCTTTTTAGGATGAGATAACACACTTTTATTTCTTATTCAATGGTTAGGATTAGGGGGTTAGGGTTTTTATTATTTAAATAATATGTTTTCCTAACTAATGGGAAGAATTATTTCCTCCAATGGGCGGCACCACCTTTCTATCTGAATTGGCTTTAAAAAGTAACCATTCTGTAACTCCAGGTTGCCTAAAGCAGCTCACAGTCTCGTATGCATGGACATTAAGAAAGGTTCTGCAACATACAAGACTTCTTGTTGTACATGTGGGGACAGCGCCCTCCTTACCTTCCAGTTGCATGCCAACATGAAGACACTTTTGAAATCGGCAGAATGGACAGCGTTTTCTTTGAGTTATATCAATTGTGCACTTCTGGTTTTCTGCGCAGATGTACTTCTTGTTGTTCTGAACTGTTCTTTTGAAAAAACCCTGCAAGTGTGAAAGCAGAGCAGGGGTCCATTTAAAGAAGGCAGTTCTCTTGTCTAGCTGTTCATAATGATAACTGTCCCAGTCCCAATGCAACCACAACAATGGATCAGAAAAACCAAGTGCACCTTGCAGCTTTCACAGGTGAGCAGGCCGTAGTGGTAACCGGAGACTTTATCTCCGCACACTGGACACAGCTCGTCCAAAGCCACATCATGTCCGTACTCCATCCTGAAAAAGGCAGAATCACATGGGTCTCTTTCCCAACATTGACACACATCACATAGATTAGACAAGAAAGAGTGTTAAGGTGATGTTGCTTTGCAACATTACAACTTTTGATTGAGTCTAGAAGCAAAAACCATAGTCGGCAACAAATGAAAACATTGTACATGCTCTCCTGACAGTCCAGGGAGAGAAATGCACTCACTACCTGTCCGGATCAGGAGCTGGATCAAAAACAGAGAGATCTAAAAGTACAATCCTGTGTGTATTAGTCCTTCTTCCTGCCTGCCCTACCTGTTGAGTCAGGGTGTAAATGCCGAGTGTGGAGTGTCCAGAGCATCACTGCTCTCATGTCCAGGAGGGACGCTGAAGATCCAACCAATCAGCACGTCCGATCATGGGCTCACCTGTTTGGGTCTTTGAATACTACATACTGTCACTGGTCCACTGGGGGACAGCAGAGGATAATGATCTGAAAACTGAATGCTGCATGCTTCTAACGAATCACTTCACAGAGTTTCATCATTACAGTGGGTCACAAAGAATCAAGTCCAACACTTCCAGAGCGACATTCAGCACAATGTCTTGTTTGGATCATTACAGTAGTAAGACATGTCTGCTTTTATTATTTATGGATTATATCTGCAGGTTTGGTAGTTCATACTAGTTTCTTTTTCCCTTTTCAACTTTATACATCCAATTTAAATGTGTATAATGGTTTGATTTTACATTTAAATGATTTGATGATTTGAAATGTATGTCAGCATATTTTGTCAAACAGTGCTGATCCTGAACTGCAAAGAACAAACCTAACTGTAAGATGTCCGGGCTGTCAGGATATCTTGGCCTCTTCTGCACACATTCAGGCTTTTGGTTGTGAAAATGTCTCCATGGGAAACCAAAACTACATTTGTGGAGTAGTGAGCTCAGTCTGTGTTTACGTGCACATCTGACGCATTATTATGGCTAGTCCCCTCAGCATTCTGGGATGGGAGAAAAACCTGCTCTGGTTTATTGGGGCGGGGCTAAGCTAAGCGCCATGGTGCCTCTGCTAAATAGTCAGGAAGGAACTTGTTTTGGTGGGTCATGGTTACTTTCAGAAGTAGTTTTGGTTGTCAACAGAAAACTCAGATTGGACAGATAGTCTAGCTAGCTGTCTGGATTTACCCTGCAGAGATCTGAGGACCAG
>NC_048422.1:264281-273841 GCF_013103735.1 Etheostoma cragini
GTGTGTGTGTGTGTGTGTGTGTGTGTGTGTGTGTGTGTGTGTGTGTGTGTGTGTGTGTGTGTGTATGTATATGTGTGTTTGTGTGTACAGGCATAGATATTGTCTTTAACATGCAAACATAGTGACCTGTTTGTAATAATGTTGCTATGTTATAGTAACGGAAAGCGTATGAATCTATATAATGAATTTAAAGAGTTCACAGACAGATGATCATGTTGAAGCAGCCCGTCCTCTGGATGAACAGCAGACCAGAAGCACTCCCAGCATCCACTGGGGAGTCCAGGAACAGGAACTAGTTTTAGTCCAGTATGAGCAGCAGATGGAGCTGTTGTATAACACTAAGACTCTGACAGTTGATATAAGGTTTGATTCCTCAGACATCATTGTCTTTTATTGTCATGACATTTGTGTGTTTTTTAATTATATGGTTATTAATTATAAATTTGTTTGTTTATTTTCTGTACAGCACTTTGGTCAACTTTGGTTGTTGTAAAGCGCTTAACAAATAAAGTTGGTATGGTATGGTATGGTATGATACATGACAGGTAAACACAGAGACATGGGGACAGAGTGAGGACAATGAAACCCTGACTGTATTACATATTTAGTCTATACTCTTTTTCCTTTTAGTTATTTTATTCTTTTCTAATACATTTTATTATCTTTGGCATGTTTTTCTGTGTATTTTGTCTCAGTTTCTCTCCATTCCCCCGCTCTCTCTCTCCACACACACACACACACACACACACACACACACACACACACACCTGTATAAAATCATTAGTTGATCCAGAGACTATCGTGTTTTTTAGTGTTCCCTCGTTTATCAGGCAGCAGCTACTAGTTTCAAGTATAGATTTAGAAGGAGACAGACATGGTTTCACTAAGAATGGCAATAAATCATTTCAGTTCTACTGCTGTTCTTGGAATAAATAACACTTTACACAAAACTGAAAAAGGCTGTTGTTGCTATTTTGTCAACCTTACAGGAAAAAACATTTATTATTAGAGTTGGAGCCATCAAAATGATGATTGTCAATTTGAAGGCTTTTCTTCCATGACTTCTTCTACTGTAATGGAAAAAAGTCTTAAATACACACTTCGATGTTTGTTTCAGACCTACTACCCTCCATCTGTTTATATCTGCAGTTTTTGGCAAAGGCTTAAATGTAACGGACGTTTGTTAATGTTAAATTGTTGTGCACCATTGCCCACATTGCATTTCAGCGTTGCTATTGTGATGACATTACCAGACACAGATTGTAGTTTCTCTAATAAGTACAGAACATCAGCCTGTATGGCCATGATATATTACCTAGCCAAACCTTCGCTAACTTCATACATTAGTTAGTAGCTCGTGCATGTTAGTACAACACAAGTTAATCATATTTGTTTGGATAATTAGCTGTAATAAACTGGTTCTGTATTTTTCACAGGTATATACTGTAGTTTCAAGAACATTATGAAATTGAGAGGAAGCTGACAGAAGCGTTGGGGGGGGACTCCCAAGGGGCCGTACACATTCAATATTAATATGATATGTTTCACACATGTTAAATCTGAAAGTTGAATGTTCATATCCTTGAACTGGACTTGATTTTTGTTTCGTATTGTACCCTCCCACATCGGCCGGTTTGCCCTTTCTATCAGTGAACAGATATTCAGCCCCCCACCTCTCTTCTCAAATTCCACGTTTCATTTGGTCATTTCTTTCAGGGAAAGCGACAGCTAAAAAAAGAGTTTAGCTCTAGTTGGCTAGGCTACTCCAAGTGACAATTGTCATGTATGGGATTAGATAGGTCACATCTCTAAGAAAAAGCAAGTAAGGAGAGGGCAAAAAAGGGGCAAGCCGAGGGGGCGTAACAGTAAAGTTTCTAGAGCAGGGGGTGGGGTCTGGCCTAGCGCTTGTTGGTCTCGGTCGACGTAAACCAGCACAGCGCCAGTGCGTTGTGGTACTCATTAGTAGTAAGTACAGTATTAACGGCGCTTGCCGAATACCAGCGGTTCAGTTCTGATAGACATTAGATAACATCTGGGGACCCATATGAAATGACATCTTAGAGCAGGCCTTTTGACAGGTGTCGTAGTCATATCCTTTACAGCACCAACAGGTTCCCATTGTTTTAATCATTAACACACTCCTTTGTGGTGGAAGCCCGAAGTCAGACGTCTCAGAGGTCCAGAAAGCAGGAATAGTGAAGATATGCAGCAGTGGATCTTTGAACTTTTGGTCCATCCAGTGTGGATCCCAAGAGGAAAGCTGACAGCTTGAGCATCTGGATCCAGTTGACAGGCGGGCGGAGCATCTGCTGGGATCTGGGGCAGCTTTGCTTAAACCAGGAGCTCAGGGTGACTGCAGGCTCTTCTGGCAGAGCTGCCTTCTGTACTGGCAGTGACTATAGACAAAGGTGAACGCTCATTGCCATCTGTCTGACCATGGAACGGAAGCAGAAAGTACGCCGTTACAATCAGCATCTAATATTTAGTCTTGGCTTTTTAATGTCTCTCTCTTAGTGGCTTAGCCCCTTTTATAGCTAGATTTAAAGTTATGGACGGGGTTTCCTAAAGGGGACTGAGTTCACGAAAACTTTTCATCTGACTTTAGGATTCTGTCACATTTGACTGAGAGGATAGACAACCCAAACCAATCATCTTTTCATTGAGCAAGAAAGCATGTCCACCTGTATGGAATGAGCATCTCTATTCCTGTCTTACTCTCCAGATCTCTTGGTGTGTGTGTGTGTGTGTGTGTGTGTGTGTGTGTGTGTGTGTGTGTGTGTGTGTGTGTGTGTGTCTTCCATGTGCATGTCTATTGAGCCAGTACTTGGGATTACAGTTATTATTTTTTCAGCCGTGTTTTGCACTTTTGCATTTTGGCAAGATGTGTGAGAGTTTACTGAGCCATGTGTCACTCCTGGCAGTAATAAGGAGTTTAATCAAAGGGGACATCCTCTGGACACTATGAATCTGCTCAATGATATGGGGATCCTGCTACATTATCTAAAAAACTGAATGATCTGCTCTGTATTTATGTTCTTGCTGTAGCAGTCCTTTGCTTTATTCTTTATTCCCTTTTTAATATGTTTGTGGTTTACTGTATGCATCTAATACTATGGCATTAAATCAGATCCTGATTAAATTATAAGATATTAGAATATTGTTGTTTACAGTTGCAAAAGTTGGCCTAAAGCTAATGCTAAAGCTGTCCATCATGATTCATCCTCCGGTAATTAGAAACTACCACAGCAAATACCATGTCTTTCAGTTTTTTAACAGAACAGAACATTGTTTGCCAGTCAGTGACAAGAAAGAATAAAGGTCAACAATCATTATAAATTGTCCTGTGGGAAACGTTAATATTTATACACCAAATGTGGCTTTCAAGATGTCTTGGACTGGGCCAAACAGTTAGATAAATGGATGGGCTGGCATTTCTTACCCAACAATCCATTCTAACTGGTTCCTAAGCTAACTGGATTGGTTGGTTAGGACTGTACAATGTGATCATAACTTCACGTTCATGTTTATGTGTGTCTTGTAACAATTTAACCAACTCACTCTGCAGGGCATGGGGCATGTTCCCTCAATTCTGTAACATTTGTATTTCAGAGGCAAAACTATGTATGGCTTTGCAAACATAATGCTATCATAAGAAGTAAGAGGTTTGTCCAGGGGACAAGGTTCCATCGATCTCCCTGTTTGTCTAACGTGGGGTTTCCACTGAAGCACTCTGACGAGAACCTAAGTGGGATTTAGAGGAGAAAATATGAGCCATGTGTATGAAGCGCAATCCAACTTTCACCATCGGTTCCTCTGTTTCCGTAGCCTCTGGGACGTGGCTTTTGTCCGGAGTCAGAGTACTTTGGATGATCCTTGGATGTGATAGTTCAGACAATGAGTCAGAAACCCCTCACATGCATATAGGACAGTGTGAATTGCAAAGCTGAGGTTTATGAGAACAAGCAGATTTTCTGTCATAGCAACAAACCACAAGCCTCAATGGTAGAGAGGGGACAGGGACAACCTGGTTTTCACCTGTGTCTCATCAGTACCAACGGAGATTTAGCTGAGAGTAGAGATCTGATCTCAGACACGTACAGTGTCTGTGTCGTTCACATACACACCTTTAATAGGAAGGACACTGGAACCTTCCCTACCTCACTATGCGTGTCCAGAGCAGGAAGCAGTGTGGCTTTTATTTCCTGTGGCCGAGTGCAATGAATATTAACATTTTTAGTTTTTTTAAACCATATTTTTCACTAACCTTGACTTAAGTGCTTCAGTTGGCCAGTCCTTTTATTTTTTACCATAGTTTATTTGCCATAAGCACAATATCTATAATGTAGAAAGACAGTATTTTAGAAACATTAAATTAGATTAGATTCAACTTTACTGTCATTACACAGGTACAGGTGCAAGGCAACGAGATGCAGTTTGGGTTTAACCAGAAGTGCAATAGCAGTAAGTGTAGGATATACAATAGTTTCATAAGTGCAGGACATGGATATGTACTGAATAAATATAGAAATGAATACTATTATAAACAGAATTTTACAGATAGATTTGTCCTATGAATAAACTGAAAACTGAATGTAATTCTGCATTTTGGAGGACAGTCCAATATCAAGATTCTTGGCTCGTGATAGGTGCAAACAAGCAGGCTTTAAATGGGCAGAGTAAATTAACGTATGATATTTAATACATTTGACTGAACTGTTGAAAAATTCTATGAAATAAAAACATAACATTTATAGTTTTTCTGCTGTTTATCCCCTGGATTTGAAATTATAATTTGTAATGTATATGCAATGTAAGGGTTTTGGTTGGTGCAGACATTGAGGAATAATCAGCAGATCTTTTGTTTCTCTGCTTGTTGCTTGAAGCATTTTCTGAGCTGTGCTTGACACACAACCAGTTTCCTTTTTATTAAATAGTCCAAACACTGATGTGCTAGAATAAAGGTTACAGGCTCACTGAAATCATCAGATGTTATTCTCCAGCAGCCATGAGTATTCTTTCAAAAGGTCCTGTAACAAACTTATGTGAGACACCCACTTTGTTATGGGGTGCGGAAAGAGGACCCAAACGCAGAGTAGCAGGTAGGAAGGCAAAAAGGGTTTATTGGAAGAAAACAAGGCAGCAACTGACTCCAAAAAAACACCAAAACACAGGGAGCCAGGGAAGAACAAAAAACCAAAGCACAAGGGCTGGAACACTCAGGGGAAGTCAAACACGCAAAAACATCACAGGAGACTTACTGGAACTGGTACAGAGAAGATGTGTAGACATGCGGGAGAACAAGAAGGATCTAACAAGAGACAAAGGGGAACACGGGTTAAATACACGAGGTAACAAAGTGATAGGGAACAGGTGAGACGTTGAATCAGACAGGTGAATCACATTGGGGCGGGGCTGGACAATCAGACAAGCACAAAGCAAAGCTGGACAAGACTAGACAAGACAGGAAACTACACTATCAAAATAAAACAGGAAGTAGGACAAAAAAAACACTTACTGGGGAATCACAAGACAGAGACAACCACACAAGACCGAGGGAAAACCGAGAACACACACAAGGAGGCTAGAAGGGAAAAATAACCCCAATAAAAACCCCAAACCCATAACACACTTTGACCCAAAGTGTAAGGCTGAATCCCATTCCTTCCCCTTACCCCTTCCCCTTACCCCTTCCCCTAGCTTTTGCGCGTTCACGCGGGACCTAGTACTGTCCCAATACCTATTACGACCAAGGGGAAGGGGATTGACTAAGGGGTGTATACCCCTACAAACCGAGTGTGGACGCGACCTCACTTGTAAATACACAAGCAGTGTGTGGCTGCTGCATCGACCAGAGAGACACATAAATGTAAGTACTTTCGGCTTAAATAATTGATTAAAAAGTTACGACAGTCTTGTTTTGTGGTCCATGCAGTCCTGTGCAAATATACTTGCAACCATGTTCCTAACTGAAACTTTTAAAAAATTGCTAGCTTGCAATGCTAACGCTAATCGCTAACGTTGATTTGCACAACAGTCCCACATTTCTCTGCCTTGAATGGATTGTATACATCGCATTGATCGTATACAATATTAACGGGCTATGATACATCGCTACGTGCTCACTTATACCGCCCTGTATCACACTACCTACTACACAGATAAGAACATCTGCCTGCCATCAAAGTGAACATAAAATAACTATTAAATATATATATACATATGACACTGTTGTCCGAACCCACACAATCAACAGACAGAGACAGCATCTTGGAAGTTTGTGATAAATTCTGTATGGTGATGTCACCAAGTGGTGTCCCATTTCATAGGGGTATGTTTTCACCCCTACCACATACCCCTTGGTTTTCAAGGGCCAAGCAGTAGGGGTAAGGGAAAAGGGGTAGGGGTAAGACAGAGAAATGGGATTCAGCCTTATTCTTCTCCAGCTTCACTGGGGGAAACACATGTAATAAATCCAAATTGAGTTAGGCTTTAAGTTTCTTGTTTTTACTAACATAATGATGCACTGGTGATGAAAAAATCATCATTGAAACTTACATCATATCTTCATTAAACTATGATCTGGGAAACACATTGCCTTAGACAACCTTTAGCTATAGTCAGTTAATAAAAGTTTTATAGGAACATCATAGTTGACTTTCATGAACAGTGAACATGTTTTAAATACTATATAACAGAGGTGGGTAGAGTAGCCAAAAATTGTACTCAAGTAAAAGTACTGTTACTTCAGAATAATTTGACTCAAGTAAAAGTAAAAGTAGTCATCCAAATAATTACTTGACTAAGAGTAAAAAAGTACTTGATGAAAAAACTACTCAAGTAGTGAGTAACTATTGAGTAATGTCTGATTTATTTCTTAACACAAGCATCAATCAGACAGACAGAAATACAGAATAATCATATTTAGGCAAATTAAAGTTCATCCAATCAATACAATTAATTTATTAATTACAAATTAGCTTACTTGAGAGACTTGTCACATCAAATTTGGATGGATACTGCATGTGTATAACATTCTGTATGTAACCTAAAAGACAAACATCACCCTCTCCACAGCAAAAACTACAACTACCGCTACGTCTCCTCAGCTTAGAGGTTGAGTTTTTGAACGCTCACATGTCCGTTTGTTTGGTCGACACAGAAGACGCCGCATAACGGAGCTGCTGTTTCGCACTTTTCCTAAAAGGCTTTCACTATGAGGCCGAGGGGGGGGTCCTCCTGGTCTGCGTTGTCTTGGCGACTTTTGATTCTGCGTCTTTGCTTTGCTACGACTGTAAAGCTAACCTCTTTATATGTCTATGGGCTAACCTGTCCCGCTGCTGAAACGAGTGTGGTCACGTGACTGCACAACGACGTGTGATTGGTTAAGCACAGTCACGTGGTAGAGCCTTCAGCGGAAGACTCTCTCTCTCTGTCAAAATAAAACATTAAAAGAGACGTACGCGGGGGTAAAAACAACGAAGCGTAGTAACGAGTAACAAGCTCATTGTAGCCTAATGAAGCGGAGTAAGAGTACAGTTTATTTTTCACTAATCTACTCAAGTAAAAGTAAAAGTATAGTGATTTAAAACTACTCCTAGAAGTACAATTCTTTCAAAAACTTACTCAAGTAAATGTAACGGAGTAAATGTAACTCGTTACTACCCACCTCTGGTATATAAGAACCTCTTTCCTCCTCTAGTGCTCTGGACCCCAACTAAGAACAAACCAATCAATACATGGAGCTAATTTAATTCGGGCAGGCAACGGAAAAACCCCAGTGGACTGTGGACTGTCCCAAAAACTAAATACAAAAATGCTTTAGTACTGGTGATCACTGGCACTGTGTGGCTGGGTGTCATCGGGATTACCCACTTACCCGCCATTAGGAAATGAGTGTCTCTGCTCTGTAACCAGACAGCAGGTTGCTGCCTACCGTCCTCTTCCAGGATTGTGCCTGATGTCCCCAATCTCTGCCCAATGTCTGTCTCTGTCCTCTGGCTCTGTATTGGCATTCTAACCTCTGGTGGATTTCGGAGGACTGTGGTTACCTGGTCCTCAGATCTCTGCAGGGTAAATCCAGACAGCTACCTAGACTATCTGTCCAATCTGAGGACTATGGTTACCTGGTCCTCAGGTATCTGCAGGGTAAATCCAGACAGCTAGCTAGACTATCTGTCCAATCTGAGGACTATGGTTACCTGGTCCTCAGTTCTCTGCAGGGTAAATCCAGACAGCTAGCTAGACTCTTTATCCAATTAGAGTTCTCTGTTGACAACTAAAACTACTTGTGAACGTACACATGTTCCACCAAAACAACTTCCTTCCTGAGACTATTTAGCAGAGGCACCGTGGCTCTGTCTGGAGCTTAGCCCCGCCCACGATGATTGTGATTGGTTTAAAGTAATGCCAATATCCACAACATGATGTTCTACCATCCCAGAATGCTGTGTGGACTAGACAGAGCATCCTCCACAGTGCTGCGGTTGTATTAAGAGAATCACACTTTATTGTTGAACGTTCTTGAATTTTTGCACGTCTTTCCATCACTTGTTGTTTGAAAAAAATAAGTTCAGAAGAAAATGGCCTGCTTGCAGTACACAATACCATGTAATACATACCTATACCTGTTTCTTTTCCTACACCCAGTTGGTGCTGAATGTTTACCTGGTTGCCAAGGAATACATGACGAATGGTTTCAGCTGCCACGGTATAAAGCAGCAGTGTGTGTGTGTGTGTGTGTGTGTGTGTGTGTGTGTGTGTGTGTGTGTGTGTGTGTGTGTGTGTGTGTGTGTGTGTGTCAGAGCCAGCTGGTGACAAACATCTTTCAGACTCACCTGAAGCAGCAGGTCACAGAAGGACACTCCTGGCACTGGAGCACGCTACTAATGGAGCTGCAGACAGGTGTCAGCCATCTTGAATGTTTATAACAGAGCCCCTGCTGATGTCATCAGGAACTTGCTGTTATTAATGAATAATGTCTGCCAGAGGGAGCTCAGCTTTCAGCCTCAAATGATTCCATAGCTTCAGCAGAGTAGGAGCTCTTTATGAAACAATAAACAAATCAGCGACATAAGTCAGGAGAACCACTCCTGTTACAGGCCACGGCAGGGCCACAGGGGCCTCTTCGATGACAGACGGTAGAATGGGGCCGACCGAGCTCACACTCACATGTTAGTAGGGCTGGGCATCGTTTGGATTTCAACAATTGTAATTTTAATTCATTTTCTTCCTTTTGATTCCGGTTCTCGATGAAGATGTTCAGTTTTACTGCTTTTTCAACATACAATAAAGCCAGTCTTTAGATCGCTGCTTACTGTGCTCCACGGCAGCAACACAACAAGCTCCTGGAAGAACATTGGGCGCTAGGGAAACCAAAACGTATGCGTGTTAAATTTGGAACTGATAATTGGATTTTAAACCAAATTTTCCAAACGATTCCAATGTAAAAAGAGAGGATTTCAAGTTGGAACTGCCAGTCCCTTCAGCAATTACACCAACCGCCATCTGTTCATGAAGATGGTGAAGGAGGAAGTGATGTGATGTCATAGTCCACGGGGGGG
>NC_048422.1:273851-277043 GCF_013103735.1 Etheostoma cragini
GGATGGAGACTGGAACACCACAGATGAGATGCTTGTTCATTTCTAGTTTCCTACAGACAGTCACCAGATGATTATTGATGTCACCATAATGCCAAGAGGCACTCTACCTGTAATGAAGTTCTTGGAACCTAAACCTTTTTTTCACTACACCAACCAACCAAACCATAAGAAGACCACAAAGATGTGTTTTGGGAAGACAGACAAATGATGTCCTGCTGCTAGGGGTGGTTATTTCAAGACACTTTGCACATAGATTAGGTCTAAACCACACTCTATAATTTACAGAGACCCAAGAACTTCCCCCCAAGAGCAAGTATTTGGTGCAGAGGCGAGGAAAAACTTCCTTTAGTGCAGAAACCTGGGACCGAAGCAAACTCTTGGTGGGCGGCTGGGTAAAAAAAGATAAATATAATTTGACTCTCGGTTGTAGCTTAGAGGATGTTTCCCAAATCTACACAAGAAGAGCAAGGTGACAGACATCCGGCCAAAAGAAAGGACATCCAGCAGACTTACCAGCGGCACCGGAATTATCCCAGAAATGAAACATCACCGTTATAGACTATCATTATAATTATGAAAACACAATTGGTGTATTGCTACGTTTGAGTTGTGGATGGACCCCGGAGCGGACACAGACTCCTTTTAAGGTGGACCTAAAACTGACGTTATCAATCTAGAAAACTGCAAGTTGGTGTGCAGGCAGGAAGAGGAATGGAGCGGTGGAGTGTGGCTGGAAGGTACTCAAGTACTGTACTTAAATATACATGTTAAAGTACTTGTACTTAAATTCAGTCGTTTCTATTCATGTTACTTTCTATTTCTACCCTGCTACATTTCAGAGAGAAATATTCTACTTTTTACTCATGTGACAACTTTAGTTACTAGTTACTTTAGTTACTAGTTACTTTAGTTACTCCATTACATTCATCTGACAGCTTTAGTTACTAGTTACTAGTTACTTTAGTTACTAGCAAGGAAATTTTGAGAACGCTTGCGGTCCTTTTGCTGTATGTCATTCCCAATCTCTTCATCAATAAAAGCCACAAAAAGCCTGATTTTTTTTTTAAATGAATGTATAAAATATGAAGATCAATCTTTGACATGTTGTTTCAGATAAAGCAGTCAGCCTCTTTTTGAAGTCTACAGTTTGTTGTCTACCAAGAAATCCAGCCCTAGTTTTAAAGAAGGGGGGGGACCATCAAAGATGTTGAGTGTGCCCTCTGGCCACCAATCATCTGTCTCAAACAGAGGCTCCTGCTCCTCCTTTTTCTCCAAGGGGAAGAACAGTATGGTAGTGATGTGACTGAGGGGTACGGAGCTCGTTTCCAGACCTGTGGACAACAGGGTCTCAGGCGCTGACCCAGGGTCAGCCAACAGCTGGGCTGTCCTCAGGCCAGAGAGCTGCATGGTGCCTGAGTGGGCGGCTCCGTCAGATTTCCACAGCGATAAGAGGAAGAGACATGTCGCAGTGTCAGAAGCTGTCTCGCTGCTCAGTGCAGCGGGCCCCCAGCAGGGCCCCAGGGGCCACAGACTCTCACTATTTCTCTCTTACTTACCTGTGAGGTCCAAGAATGTGGCGTGTGAGAGGGTTAGCATTCCTGGAGGTGAGATCAGATCTACAGACGTGTGAAGAGGCAGAGCTGCCTTCACTCAGGTTATAGCGAGGAATAAATGTGTCTGAAGTCAAACACAGTCTTGGCATTGAATGTGTAATGGTTACAAAGATTCAACAGAATGTATTTCAGATAAAAAAATAGAAATATGGAGGACCATAAGGTTGAAAACATGTTCTACAATAATCTGCAATTGTTTCTTCAAACACAATTTTGAGGGAATGTAGTACGAATGATTAGCAATATCATGCAATTTAATCTCCAATTTTGAGTGTAAAAAAAAACAAACTGAAGTGATGCAACAGATTTACCTGCAGATACAAACTGCCCTCTGGGTACTGGAGACATTCATCTGCATGGACCCTACAGCTTAAAGCTACCAGCTAAGGCTAGCAGTAGCTAGCTAGCTTGTTTAAAGTTTTCAGAACACATGTAGTTGTAGTCTTGCAATTGGTCTTTACATATTATACATATTATGTCTTTAGCGTTAGATGCCAGATGGTTGTACCTTTCTTCACACTAACTGACTACAGCATAGCACACATGTATTACATTTGTATATAGTACTAGTGTAATAGTTACTGCTGCTGGCTTGACTGGAAGTCCTCGCTGTTTGTTGTTGGTGATTTTTTTATATAATACATGTTTGCTGTAGAAATATTGAAACGTTATGAGAAATATGTTAAATACATGTTTCTTCTCGCCCAGTGGATCACCTGAGAGGTGTTTGCAGGTAACACCGATGCCAAAGGTTGTTGGGCGGCAGGTTTCATGGTGCAGGAAGCCACTGACAGCTGTCTCACTCTGTATCTTCCACCTGACTGAACCCAAACCATGAGCAGTCTTTGTATGCTGCCGTGTACACATCGCTTTTTATGATCAATTGTTTGGCAAAGAGGCGGCTGTTTGTCTTTTACGCAGCAGCTTGACGGGCGGAACAAATGGAGTTATTCCACTCCTGCCCCCTCGCAGCATATACAGAGCAGGAAGGGATTTGTTGCATGGTGGGTAAACATTGTTGCCGTCTGTCAGTGATGAAACCAAGTCAAACGCTAGGTGATCTACACACACTGTTTGGTGACCCAGATACAGCATAAGCATCTGCCAGGTAGGAACTCCAAATGGAAATCCCACTTCAGGCGTTGTTGGATTGCAATGTAAGGTGTGAAGGTTTACACAGCCTGTCTGGACTGTGTAGCTCATTTTTGTAGTGTGCACCTGCAGTTGTGTGTCTTCTATTAGTTTAAGGATCAAATGTCTCACGGGTCAGAATTGAGGAAACTCTAGTGTTGGGGGGGCTTTAGATGAAGTGTAAAGTTAGGTGTATGCAGCTACAACTTTGGTTACCATAAAGTAACTGTTAGGATAAGGTGTTAGGTATTCTTGTCTTCATAGGGTACCAACACTCTCTGGACTCATTTTGGATGTCATTAAAAAGAAAAACTCTTTTCTTTATTGTTTCCTCAGCAGACACAGTCTGGAGTGAAGCTCTTAGGTTTTTGGGCTTCCAGCTAGCGGTCCATATTTCCGTCCTCTGCTTGTTGTGATCCATCTTGTGAATACAGGGTTATAACCTTGT
>NC_048422.1:277234-290012 GCF_013103735.1 Etheostoma cragini
ACCCCCCCCCCAAACAATCAGCACCATGGGTTCTTCTATGCAGTTGTCTAGAAAACTGAAACTGAAAATAGTTGACGCTCACAGAGCAGGAGAAGGCTAGAAGAAGATAGCAAAGCGTTTCCAGATGCCAATATTTTCTGTTGGGAATGTAATAAGAAATGATCGTCATCAGGAACAGTGGAAGTTAAAGATCTGGAAGACCAAGAACAATATCAGACAGAACCGCTCGCAGGATTGGGAGAAAAGCAAGTCCAGACCCACGTTAGACTGCCCAATCCATCAGAAAGACCTGGAGACACTGACGTTGGGCCACACCATTCCACTGTAAAGAGATACTCCTACAAACATGGTCTTCATGGAAGAGTCATCAGAAGGAAAACTCTTCTATGTCCTCACCACAAAAATCAGCGTTTGACGTTTGCAAATGAACATATAGACAAGCCTGCTGCATTGTGGGAACAGGTTCTGTGGACTAATGAGGTTAATGTAGAACTTTTTGAAAGGAATGAGCAAAGGTACGTTTGGAGAAGAAAGGGCCCAGAATTTAATGAAGAGAACCTCTTTCCAGCTGTTAAGCAATCATGCTTTGGGGTTGTATTGCAGCCAGTGGCACAGGGAACATTTCACGAGTTGAAGGAAAAATGGATTCAATAACATTTCAGCAAATTTTGGATGCTAACTTGATGCCATCTGTGAAAAAGCTGAAGTTAAAGAGAGGATGGCTTCTACAAATGGATAATGATCCTAAATACACCTCAAAATCCACGGTGGATTACATCAAGAGGCGTAAACTGAAGGTTTTGCCATGGCCTTCACAATCTCCTGACCTCAACATAATGTAAAATCTATGGATAAACCTTAAAGGAGAAGTGCGTGATGGAGAACCCAGAAATCTCAAAGAACTGGAAGACTTTTGGAAGGAAGAATGTGCGAAGATACCTCCAACAAGAAGTAAAGACTCTTGGCTGGCTACAAGAAGCGTTTCTAAGCTGGGATACTTGCCAAAGGGGGGGGGGGGTACAAGGTGATAACTCCGCAGGGTGCCTAAACCTTTGCAGACGCCAATTTTTAGTTTTCTGTTATTTTAAAAGTTTAAATGATGGAAATAAAATATAACTTTTTGTGACCTACAATGCAAATGTCTAATCGGTCATTTGATGCCTTTTGGAGATTCTTCCATCTTTTCTTGGCTTCTTTATGCACATTAATACACATTTTTACCTGGGGTGCCCGAACTTTCGAGCCCCACTGTAAATAACTCCTTGTTCACAATAGGCCTACCTGTGAACGTGAGGTAAGGGTCAGGAGTGGTGCATCATGGGAGGGGGGGATGGTGCAACTTTTGTTGGGTCAGACCCATTTGCTAGCGATGGGGGGCTGAGACTGAGAGCCCCCCACACCACAGACTAAAAAACGTTGAGTGACCCTCCCTTTAACAAAGAATAAAAAGACAAGACCCTCCCATATTTTCCTCCGGTGGTCCATTCCATAAATACAGAGTGGTCCCTAAATTGGAATCCGCTCCGCATATGCATAGCCTAATAAATTACAGTATTATTTTAGGGCAAATGATAACGATTAAATATTTTACAGTGAAATATGTTTTCTACAGTACATTACATATGTGAAACTTCCCACCAAACTGCTTACTAGGCTTCAAATCCTTCAGAACTCTGCTGGGCCCTGACTCTGGGGATGGCACTGTCATTCAGTCAGCCACCATCAGATTAAATTTATAGTATAAAGTGAGAGTATTCTGGATTAAAATGTCCTCTATGTACCATTGTCATTTCAGTGTAATTTTCCTACCAATGTTTGCCTGTTTGTCAAGTTATTCAACAAATGAATTCGAGACTTCAAGAGAATGCATTTTTTATTTTAAGTACAAACACTTTTGATAAGTATCAAATTTAAAATGCACTCTTGATAATGTCCAGGTGATCTGAATGGAAAAATAAATAGCAAAGCAATACTGATTTACCCACTAATTACACAACACAAACACCATGGTAGCAGAATCAAATAATGACTGATGAATGAGGATGTTTGTTGTTTGTAATTTACAATGAGATCATATTGTCTTTTTAAATAGAGTGATTTTATTTAGTGTGTACCAGCACGTTGGTGAGGAATAAACACATAGCTGTCCATCCTAAATGCTAAACTGGATGTTTCTGAAGAACAGTGTTTACATTAAGCAACAGGTAACAATCAGTTGGCTCACAGACGCTTCTGGTAGTTTGCCTAAAAGAAATTACCAATCCTATATTTGCTTGATTGTGCCATTAAAAATGACTTGCAACATTTGAATGCCCCTATCAAACTGTGTTACTGCTGAGAAACATGTAGTCTAATGTTTCTTTTTTTCTAGGTATATATGGGGAACCTGTCCCACAGTCACTTTTCCCTGCTTGCTGATACATGTCTTGCAGGACCATTGTGGAGCCTGTGTGTCTAGTGTGTAGCCCTGTTCATTAGCCGGGATGTGGTGTGGTGCCAACAGTAATGGAAACGTCTCAAGAGGCAAAGTAGGAGCTCTGCATAGAGTAGAGGCAGTCGATGGGGTTCCCGGGCCGAGCCTGCAAGCAGCCCATATCTGGAGTCGCCATGAAGCAGTCACTTAGACTGGTCAGGGAGGTGTCACTGTCAATGTCATGGAAGATGGAGCCAGAGCCTGGGAGGAGCCGAAAAGACATGGGGGAGTCAAACACAACTGCTGCTGGGGTGGAGCTGCAAACCCCCCTGACAGACACACAGCCCTGACTAACGGTATGACGGCCAAACAATGGTAAACGCTGCATGCTAATGGAAATGTCACTTCCCTGGTAGGGAGGTCTAGACCACTCTATAATTTACAGAGACCCAACAATTCCCCTCAAGAGCAAATGCACACAGCGGAAAGAACCTGGTGGGCAGCCATCTGGAGGGGGTAGTTGATGAAAGTGAGACTCTATTGAACAGTGTTTAGACAGCAAAGATTGCAGCTAGAAGTTTGGTGTAGGGCGTACGAAGATGGCAGTTAAACCGTTCTACTAAGGTCGACAGTTAACACGCAGCTGCTGACAGACTGTAAAGCCTTTTCAGAGGGATGTTATATAAAAATTACACACTATAAACAAATTACCAGATTTTCATTCCACAATGCTAACATTTATCTTAGTATGTGGATAGACACTTTCAAACTATTATCTAATCTGAATGTTGTAGGTATGTGTAACTCTGCCTTTAAGAGACAGAAATGAAAAAAAAAAAGAAATGTCAAAATGTGTGCTTATTTCCTGTTTCCCTGTGTGTGTGTTCTTTTTCCTGTTTGGCTGTGTTGTTTGTCCATGGTGATTTTTCTCTTCCTTACTGTATATGTTGGCTTTACTTCCTGTTTTATTTTGTAGTGGCTTTGTTTCCTGTTGTGTGGGATCAGTCCCTGATGTGTTCCACCTGTTCCAGTTTGTAGCCTCCTCCACTTTGCTGTCTTTCAGGGTTTCTGGATATTTTGGTGGCCTGTCTGTTTCGGATCCAGCTTCAGGTTTTGTTCTTTTAGGTTTTGATCAACCAGCCAACTGGTCTCCCGCGTCTGGTCCTCCTTTTGAATTTGCTAACTGTCCCATGTCTCCATGGCACCGTGTTGCTAAAGGTTCCTGATTGAACAACACGTTTCCTCAGCTTTGACGTGTTTGGTCTGTTGCCTTTTTTATATCCTATTTTGGACTTGAGCATGGGAACAGAATTACGAAACCCAAGCCTTTTTAGTGTGTTGTTAACGTCTGTTTTTTATTTTGCAATTTTAACTTCCCAGTTGAATCTGAAAAGAACCAGATCCACAAACAGATTCTTTTCACTCATATGCATTTCACCCATTACATTTCAGATGATTGTCTCTTCAATTTATTACAGTGATCTAACTATCAATTGATACTGCTCGAAGTGCGCGAAACGATGAGGAACTGTTGCAGTACTCTTAATGCATAGTTGTTACTATGGACACAGAAACATTATTCCATGTTTAGATCAAGAAAAAAGATCAGGTCAGATCATAGTCAAGACAACCACGTTGGTGTCTCTGCCGACTCTACCCATTGTATTTAGTCAAGACAACCACGTTGGTGTCTCTGCCGACTCTACCCATTGTATTTAGTCAAGACAACCACGTTGGTCTCTCTGCCGACTCTACACATTGTATTTAGTCAAGACGGCCAAGTTGGTGTCTCTACCCGTCGTGTTTATCTCACACTGATTTTTCTCTTTCTGCCACAGTTCTATGAACCTGACTCCTGCTGCCACTTCACTCTTGCCGTCCATCATTCCTTCTCTCCACACCGGATCTCCGGACTATTGGACACAGACCCTTGGAAATGGTACCCCTCTTGCTCTGTACCCTGGATATCCATTGAATTTGGACTTTGATTTTTCCCTGTTGCATTCCTGAACTTGGAAATTTGGAATAAAGCTGTTAAACGGTCATTTGGCTCTGCGTTGTTGTCTGCACTTGGGTTCAACTTTACTTTCACATGTAATAACAAGGGCATTGTTGGTCCAGCAAGCAATCAAGAAGGACAAGAGTCTCCATGTTCCATTAATATGGGAGGAAGGAAGGACAGCACAGAGAACACATGTAGAAAAGACACAGCTCAGGCTGCATTTACATCTTCTGCTAGAGTGACGCTCACCGTAGGGGTTCATGTGGTCACCAGGCATCTGTGGTGGCGTCAGGCCCTGCTGGAAGGCCTCAATGTTATAGCCGCTGTGGTCCATGGTTAGCTGCTGCTGCTTGCTGGGGGGCAGATGGCAAGAGAAGGAGCTTAGCAGGCCCTCCATACACCCTGATACCACCTCTGAAACACACAGGTTAGAACTCTCAGCTGGATGGTCACACATGCATGCACACATTGTCTTCTACATCTCCCACCATCACAAGTTGTGTTTCCATTCAACTGTCAAACGAATTAAAAGAAAACTTGAAAATGTCACACAAAGCTGGTTGGGAGCAAATAATCCAGGCTGAAACCCAGACATTGGCTTGGTGCTAAGGCGCTATGCATACGTACATGTATGAATAGATTGTCTTTCTCTAGAGCAGCTACATTAATTCTCATAATGTACAGCGGTGTCTATACTGATTGCTGGCATTTCTTGGAGACATCTCAGCTGCCATCTAGGAGAAGTCATCTCATCCTAACATCAATTTCAAACAACCCCCAGTTGCTGCCCTGCTTAGCAGCAGCCTCCACTATAATAAAGCCTGCTTCTCTGCCAATATTGACACGCAGGGAGTCCCTGAACAGATAGAGGCAGTGCCTGCCAAAGCGCTGGGACACTTATCTAAACTGTGTGCTCATATACGCTGTAAGCGCCCAGTGGCTGTGCGCCTGCAGCTCTGGGAGCTGGGCTTCACAGTGTGGGACTCATTCTAAAGCCTACAGCACTGGAAGTGTTTACTGAGTGACTCCACTCTGTTTATTATTCCCATAACAAATGTAACATTTCAAGCTGTTTTCCCAAAAATTCATAAATTATCTAGCTCTCAGTAACCATTACAGTTATAATGGCAGACTACACACACACACACACACACACACACACACACACGGTAATGTGTCCTCACCTTGGCCTAGCCTCTGGTGGTTGTGTTGCTCCTGCTGCTGCTGTTGTTGTCTGCGGGCTAACTTCTTCATCTGGAAACAGATACACAAAGTCAAAAGCTAAATTATAGATTCAAAATATTAAATTACTCAAACGTCAAGACAAAAGTCTTAGATGAGTCATGGATACATCTATTCTCAACTGTGGGACCGGGTTACCTCAGAGTAAGCTCTGTCCGGAGTTTAGCCCTGCCCAAGATGACCAAGAACAAAACTACTTCTGAACACTGTACTTTATTAAAACTCCTTTATTAAAACTGGTAATTTATCAAAACTACTTCCTGCCTGAGACTATTTAGCAGAGGCACCGTGGCTCCGTCCGGAGCTTAGCCCCGTCCAAGACGATTGTGATTGGTTAAAAGAATTGCCAATAAACCAGAGCAGGTTTTTAACCCATCAAATCCCATGAAGGTCCCAACACACACATGTGGTGCTCCAGTAAGTATTTGTGTCTGCAGGACGGTGTGTGTGGGACTGAGTCAGAATAAAGTACAGTGTGTGTGTTGATGGTGATGAAAAAACACGGCTGAGTTGTGATGATCCATCAGGTTGTGATACACTAACAGTACTGGTTAGCTGAGCCATTCACTGCAGGGTGGGCTCATGTTGATCGTCTCAGTAATGTAATCCGGTCAATCAATGTGGTGTTTCAATAGCAATGAGCAGAACAGGGCTCTGACAGAAGATGGAGGACACTTTATTAATGAGCCTCTGCTTGTACAGGGACTGTCTCTTTGTCTCACTATATGTTGTGCTGCTGAAAGCTAATTCCCCTGACTCTGATTGGTTGTCTTACAGTTTTTGTTTAAAGAGTACAAACTGTAAAACAGGGCATTACAACATAAACCATGTGTACCAAACATTTCAGCATAGACTGTGATATGATGCAGACTGTGAGTGTGGTGCTTCTAGATTACAGTAAAGGCTTGCTGGATGTTCAGACTGACCAGCTTATTCTTCCAAATGCCACCAAGCCGAGCAAATAGTACATTATAAATGCTTGATCCACTGAAGATCAACTGATGAAGAACTGGTTTACATCGTTAAGCACTTCTGGCAAAAAAGGACGGTTATCCCTGGTGTCACGTGTGATCTGGATGACAGCGCCATTGGGATGTCTTGGGTTACAAATCAGGCAGGCCAACTTGGTGGACTTTACAACAAACATGGCAATGTGGGGTCCCCCCCAGCACACACACACACACACATTTTTGAAACCAAACCTACACTTGTCATCTGCTGTCTGTGGATGTGATGCTCCCAACTCATATACATGGAAATGGAATGCTGCCTTCCATCTAGTGTGTATGGCTATTGTTCTGGTGCCGGTCCCTTATTTCTGCCAGATGTCCATTACCGTCCTCTGTCTCTGTGTTGGCGTTCTAACCTCCGTCCCCGTCCTCTGTCTCTGTGTTGGTGTTCTGGTGTTGGTGTTCTAACCTAGAACCTAGTAGACTATCTTTCCAATTGTACACATGTTCCACCAAAACAACTTCTTTCCTGAGACTATTTAGCAGAGGCACCGTGTGATATCTGGGAATCACGACCGGAAATGACGGAGGAGACTGCACATGTGACGAGTCCAATACATTTAGAATAAATGCAGCTTTATTAAATTATTGAACAACCGGGAGTGCCTCTCTGAACATCAGAATAACTCCTCTTTTATACTTTACTTCTTGTCCTCACACATGTCAGTTTATCTATTTCTGTAATACAGTGTTTCACCTTCAAACCACTCCTTATTTGTAAGACATTTCTTAGAGACACATTCCAATCTAGTCTCAATTGTGAGATGTAGTTACCGCAAACTAAGCTTTGTCCGGAGCTTAGCCCCGCCCAAGATGATTGTGACTGGTTTAAAGAAATGCCAATAAACCAGAACATGTTCCCTCCCATCCTGTGTGGACTAGCCAGACCTTCCTCCACAGTGTTGGGGAGGACGGTCGGGCAATGCGAGACTACCTTCTATCCAACATATGTGTATCCAGTGTGAGTGCGTTGGTGTGCTGCTGTACTGACCTTTGCCCTCTGGTTCTGGAACCAGACCTGGACCACGCGTACACTGAGTCCAGTCTCTGCAGCCAGCGTCTCTCTTACCTGAAGCCACAGCACACTCATCAGCCCTTTCTACACACTAACATCACATGTGCTAGTGTAGTGTTCAGTCACCAAATGTCAGGCAGACATTGTTTTTATTTAATTCACTTTCTTTCTGCCTAAAACGGGAAACTTAATGAGCACATCATTTTTTTAGAGTAAGCTGCCACCATGCAGTGCTTTACAAAGCCCTTAAACAGTTTGATCAGTGCATCCCTTTGGTTAGATGTCTCACTATACTCAGTCTCCACTTACCTTCCTGCAGGGTTTGGAGGAGACCTCAAAGGAGGCCTTGAAGGCTCTCCTCTGCTGGCTGCTGAGGATGGTGCGTGGCCGTTTGGGCCGACGAGGGTTGTTGCTGTCGCTGCTGGCGTTCCCTGCTGCAGGGCACTTCTCTGACTTCACATCCAGATCCTCAACCTCACTCTTATCTGTCACAGACAGAAACAAACAGGCTAAATGATTGGATTTGACTGATGTTTTGTGCGCAACTGCATGGGAATTCTCTTTTTCTGAAAGTCGAAGCCAAAGCGTGATGGCAGGGAGGAAAACAAAAGGAAATGTATCGCTATGTGTCATCGCTAATTTGAGTAACAGAACAAAATGCCATGACGATACCTGGATTATAGCGTCCCCTATTAGCCGATCATCGTCACATTTGAGACAGAGCCTCGCAGTAGCATGCCAAACAAGAATCCCAAGGTTTGCATTGATAGAATTTACTCTGGCCCAGGGATGCTAACGTTTGTGTATGGTTGCTCGCTACGAAGACTAATTTGTTCAAAATTTGTACATTTCAAGATGCTATATGGCAAGATTCAGGTAGTTCCGGCTAAAGCGCTACAAAATTGCATCTCTGCAATCTTAGCGTAACGATGTTTAGAGACATAGAGATGTAAACATTAGTGCATTAAGTAATTCATTGACTGTGTTTTAAACTCACTTCGTTTTTCATAATTCAATTCAATTTTATTCATAATATCAACTCATTACAAGAGTTATCTCAAGACACTTTACAGATTAGAGTAGGTCAGGACCACACTCTATAATTTACATATAGTGCAGGTCTAGACCGGTCTATAATTTACAGATAGAGCAGGTCTAGACCTCTCTATAATTTACAGATAGAGCAGGTCTAGACCACTCTATAATTTACAGATAGAGTAGGTCTAGACCCCTCTATAATTTACAGATAGAGTAGGTCTAGACCCCTCTATAATTTACAGATAGAGCAGGTCTAGACCACTCTATAATTTACAGATAGAGCAGGTCTAGACCACTCTATAATTTACAGATAGAGTAGGTCTAGACCTCTCTATAATTTACAGATAGAGAAGGTCTAGACCTCTCTATAATTTACAGCTAGAGCAGGTCTAGACCTCTCTATAATTTACAGATAGAGCAGGTCTAGACCACTATAATTTACAGATAGAGCAGGTCTAGACCACTCTATAATTTACAGATAGAGCAGGTCTAGACCGGTCTATATTTACAGATAGAGCAGGTCTAGACCCCTCTATAATTTACAGATAGAGTAGGTCAGGACTTCTCTATAATTTACAGATAGAGCAGGTCTAGACCACTCTATAATTTACAGACAGAGCAGGTCTAGACCCCTCTATAATTTACAGACAGAGCAGGTCTAGACCACTCTATAATTTACAAAGACCCAACAGTTCTACTAATTCCCCCAAGAGCAGTAAGCAGTGCTGTGATGGTTACCTGAGTCTGAGCGGTCTGGACTGACGGTGCTGAGCAGCTCCTTCTCCCTCTCGTAGTCGCTCCTGCACAGCAGCTGACCTTCTTTCAGAACATACTGGTCTCCTTTGCACAGCTGGCGCTCACAGACGCAGCAGCAGAAGCAGCTGAGATGGTAAACACTCTGCAGAGCTCGCATTACCAACTCCGTGGCTTCTATCTCCTCCAGACAGCCGCTGCACTTGTTGGCAAACAACCTGAGGAAACACAGCAGACACAACAGTGCTAACAACGAGGACTGTGGATGGATTTCTGGAGGGATGTTCAGGGTGATGTTGGGCCGATTCTGGATCCAGCACTGTTGATTTTGAGTGCAGCTCCTTAGACTATGACACATAGTGGCCTGATCTCCTTAAACAGTCTAAGTTTGTGGAATAAAAAGTTATAATACACTAAAAACAAGAATGTATGGGCGGCATTCAATACATAATGTTGGGGTGGTAGTAGCTCAGGCCAGTTTACCTCTTGGGCACTGCCAGGTGCTCTTGAGCAAGGCACTGTGACCCCCCCTCCCAACCGCTCAGGGCGCTGGTCCAGCTGTTAGCCCACTCACTCTAACATCTCTCTATTTGTGCATGAATAGTTCCTGAGTGTTAACAATGTTAATAGTAATGTGCCCACTGGGGATTAATAAACAGTATAAATTATTACCACTGGACCTGATTCTTCAACGTAAATATACTGGTTAGTCCATATCCATAACAATCCACTTCCGGGATCATTCGTTTTCCACAGGAATATCCACCAGATTTCACTTATTTAGGCCGGATATCCGTCCCCATCCTCTGTCTCTGTGTTGGCGTTCTAACATCCGTCCTCATCCTCTGTCTCTGTGTTTTCGTTCTAACCTCCACCCCTGTCCCTTGTCTCTGTGTTGGCATTCTCACATCCGTCCCCGTCCCCTGTCTCTGTGTTGGCGTTCTAACCTCCGTCCTCATCCTCTGTCTCTGTGTTTTCGTTCTAACCTCCGCCCCTGTCCTCTGTCTCTGTGTTGGCGTTATAACCTCTGGTGGATTTCTGAGGACTATGGTTACGTGGTCCTCAGATCTCTGCAGGGTAAATCCAGACAGCTAGCTAGACTATCTGTCCAATCTGAGGACTATGGTTACCTGGTCCTCAGGTCTCTGCAGGGTAAATCCAGACAGCTAGCTAGACTATCTGTCCAATCAGAGTTTTCTGTTGACGACTAAAACTACTTGTGAACGTACACATGTTCCACCAAAACAACTTCCTTCCTGAGACTATTTAGCAGAGCCACCGTGGCTCCATCCAGAGCTTAGCTTAGCCTTAGCATATAGCGCTTAGCCCCGCCCAAGACGATTGTGATTGGTTTAAAGAAATGCCAAAAAAACTTGAGCACGTCTTGCCTCCCGTCCCAGAATGCAGTGTGGAGTAAGCAGGCCTTCCTCTGCAGTGCTGTGGAGGAAGGTCAGACCAACGATCACGCCCCCCTCCTCAAAGGCCCATTCATAACGTACACTGTTGGACAGACTTTTCTCTAAGGCGTTCTCGGGGTTGCCATCACACAAAAGGTGTGCAGTTGCGTTCTCACTTTTTGTTTGACAAAAACAGCTTTAGAGAGACGTTCACAAATCTCTGGAAGTTCAAAAAATTGTCATTGTAGAAATGTAGATATTAATGCACAAAGCATGAAATCTTGCAGGTGCTTAGAAAAGCGAGGGATTACCTACACACCTCCATTCCTGCCCTCAGAGGGACGTGTTGCTCTGCAGTTGTAGATAACATCTACAGTTTCAGTATGATGACGTCAAAATGAAGAGCAACCATGCTCAACACCCGAGCCAAGACTGGGACTCAAGAAGACCGCCAGCACAGAGCTTATCCACACACAGAGAGAGAGAGAGAGAGAGAGAGAGAGAGAGAGAGAGAGAGAGAAGAAAGATTAGAGCAGCCAAAAAAAGAGGAAAGATAGAGCTAGGGAACAAAAGACAAAGAGAAAGAGGCCTTTTTGTAGGTGTTAACGGCGTGCGTGTGTGTGTGTGTGTGTGTGTGGGGGGGGGGGTCCCAAAACTCCTTGCCCTGGACTGGACGTTGGTAACATATCCCGCTCTGTACCAAATATTTGTATTCATATAGCCTCAAATCACAACATAAGCTACTACTAATGAATACTTTGTTAGTTAACACTAGAACGCCCAGAGCAGACGGCGTTGAACGTTGTAATATTACACATGGAATTATTCATGTCCCTAACCCTGCAGACCATGGTAACTCAGTGGAGATGAAGGGGAGACGAGGAGCTGCTGCCAGACTCAGATCACTCTGAACAGCAGGTCGCAGAAAGGCTCTGGAAAGTCCATAAGTCCTGAGAAAGTCGCCAAGTTGGCAACACTGTGTGTGTGTGTGTGTGTGTGTGTGTGTGTGTGTTACCTGGTCTAGGGCAGGGACAGGTGATAAGTGGGCGGGACCAGCCCTCCCTGCTCATTTCTATGTATTTTATCTGAATAATGGCTTCTAGTAAAAAAGGAAGGGTGATAAAATATAGAAGTTAAAATGTTGAAATAGGTAAAAATTGAATTTCCTTTCGATAAGTTATAAACGTGGTGTGAGTGGTGGTGTGCGCAGAGATGCATTTCAATTAAATATATTTAAAATACCTACTTTAGTTATATTAAGTTACTTTGTAATATGGTTCACCATCGACACCAGGGCAGAAAAAGACAATTTGTAACAAAATACGTAGATACTTAGAGCTTGTATTGGTGAATTAAAGTACTTAAAATTGTATTTAATGTAATTTTCTTTTCGAATAAGACGCAGTTTTGTCTCCCCATGGTGAGCCTAATGCTAGGCTGCAGCTCAATGCGAGGGAATCATACCGTATTTCATTAGTGTTCATCGGGTTTTCATCAGTCAGTCAATGGTCACGGAGACTGACACAAACACCCAGCATGCACCCCGCTTCAGTCGGTCCTGCAGGGTCTTTTTTTATCGCAGTATTTTGTATTTTATTTGACTACATTTGATGAGCACGCCTGTGTAATTGTGTACGTCTGCCCCTCCGGCCGGCAGACTGAGTGTTGAATCTGGGAACAGGGCTAAAGGAGGGCGTGGGGGGGGGGCTCGAGCAGGTACAGAAGGCTCAGTGTTTGGACAGCTGCACTCCTCCTCTCTGAGTGGGACTACCCTGCTCTATTGAGCCGTCCAACTCCCTTCTGCACATTTACACAACAACGGTGGCGAAGACATGAGAGGCTGTGACTACAGTGGAGAAGATGCCTGAAGGCCATTGGACTACAACCAGTGATCTGGGGGGGGGGGGG
>NC_048422.1:290054-301380 GCF_013103735.1 Etheostoma cragini
CCCCCCCCCCCCCCAAAGCACAAATGCACTTTTTATTTCACAATGACTGTTTTCCGTCAGATTGTTTATGGATAACGTTTCTGACTTTTCAGTTTAATTTCACAGGAGAGAGAAAGAAAAGAGACACGTCTCCTGTTACATAATTGGCCACCCTAGTGTGACGTGGGGTTGCGTTTCTCCAATAGTGCAGCAAGCCCCCCGCAGCCTAACCCCACTACCCCCATTCAACATGAATGGGAAGAGGGGACCAACGCAGGCTGTCTGAACACAGCCTTAGACATGTCCAGAAGAGGGTTGGGCAACCCCCCCCACAGGCTAAACTACGGGGTGAGGGTTGGGCAACCCCCCCCCCCACATGGTTAGGGCTGAGGTTAAAATAAGTAATGTCACTATGGGGACACACAGGACATGACTGCGGTCACCTGGGTGAAAGTCCTGTTTTGTTTGACCCATCCACCACCCTGACCCCCTTTCTAGGTTGGACGGTGGCGCCCGTTCTTTCATTCCGACATCAAATATCGGAGTGATTCATACAGACGCTGAACGGGGACTGGTCCGACGGTATCAGACGCAGAGAGCTGAGACAAAGCGTCCTGGGATGAGAACTGGCTCTATGGACATGTTAATCTGAACCAGAATGGAAACTGGGAATTCATTCTGACTAATCAATGTGAAAAAATTACATGTGCAAACATAATAGTAAAAGGAAATGTAACGTCACTTTGTGTTAGTTCTGTGACTAAACGGTCAAATCAAAGTTGAACAAGAATGCATGAATGAAATTTTTGATATGTGAGTTCATAAGATTTGATCATTGGTTTGGCGGTGGGTGTAGCAAATGATACTGATATAATGAGTTGTATTTCAATGTTTACATTAAACTTCATTTAATTGATACATTGATTCATTTAGACAAGACATCCAAATTTTCCCCCAGTTGAGACTCGTAGGTCAGACCTGGACAGCTCAAGGACTTTTTTTTTTCTGAAAGCAAGAATTCAAAGTTTTCAAGAATTCCAAATGTCATGAATCGCCAGTGAGACCGTCCACAGCATCGACTGTTCACTAAAGTTAAAGTCAGTTAAACACATACAATCTCCTAATCTAAAAGGCAGATTTTCATGTAATTCACACATTTCTGTAAATAATAATGTGGTCCTTTCACATATGGGTTTGCTGGGTCTGCAACCCAGGGGGTTGCTGGGGACCCTCACCGCTTCAAGGAGCAGCCACGGGGGCTGAGACTTTTAGTCTGGCTTATTTGGAAAACCTTGTATGGCACAGCTTTCACTGGGAGGGAAGGTTTCATCCAGCAGACCATTCATGAAAAGTCCTCAGCGGCTCATTTAAGTGGACCACCACTGCTAGGGCCACCTCTTTGTAGGAGCCTCCTTGACCCACTGGCCCTCTTCCCCTGTGCTTCCACACAGCATAAAGAGGTACAGGATTAAAGAGGATAAGAGGAGTGGAGAAAGGATGAAGCAGGAGAAACAGACTGTGTGTGTTTCTCCACTGTTCTCTTGTTTGCTCTCCCTCCTCGGGGAGCTGGGTGACCTGAAGGACGGGGCTGGCTGGGTGGGTGGCGGCTTTGGGTGGCAGCTTGTTGGTGTTTTAATTAGTAGGCGTAATGAAAAGATGATTGTAAAGGAAGTAGAGGGAAATAGAGGCAGGATTCAGAGAGTGGGGATGAGCTGTTTGCTCAGGCAAAGCTTAAGAAGTCAAGAATAAGGCCCCAGGATTCTCTTGGGACTCACCTCAACATGTTTGTTAGCGGGGAAATGATCTCGGCAATCAATCACATGTACCCATTTATTCTCCTTCTGCTGGTCACCCCCCACTGAACAGTCATCAGAGAAGTTGGGGGGGTTGGCAAAAGAAGGACAACGGGGAAGTAATTGGTTAACAAAGGTGAGGTATAATAAAAAATTAAATGTATTTGATCCTTTAGAAGATATGTACACATTATGTCATGCACATGCCCCCAACTACACTAAATATGTCAGTGCTCACATTCCTGCCATCTGTGATAGTGGACGTGTGATTCTGACACCTTGGACCTTAATGTGATGCTTTAACACATTCTTTATGGGAGTCTCCCCACCAGCTGTTGGAACCTGCTGCAGGAGCATTAGTGAGCTCCAGGACTGTGGGCGGGTCCACTTCACCCCAAAGGTGTTCTTCCACACCAGACTGGGAAATATTTCTTTATGGAGCTAGCTTTGTGGACGGGGGCATTATCAGTCAGAACAGACCATGTAGGGAGTGTGGACTGGTGCCAGTTGAGTTGCCCTGAACTCAACCTGAACCTAACTCAATAGTTCCCTCCGAGCTCAAGGTCCTGGGATGAAACCCCTCACTGTGCATGTGGATCCTTGATTCCTGACAGACAGACCCCAGGTAGTGAGGGTGGGCGGACATGCCTCTTCCACCCTCATCCTTTACACTGGAGCAGCCCAGCTCTTTACCTGAGAGCTGTTAGGCTTTAACATCTTTAACCTGATGGCTAAGGAGCTGTCTGTCTGTTACAGACAGTAAGAGATACAGACCAGCAGGACAGACAATAGTCAGAGTCTAGTTACCATGACAACAGGCTGAATACACAATAGTGACGGTCCCCAAAACACAGTTCTGTAAATTGGTGAAACACTGACACACACAAAAAACAAGTGTTCAGTGTTTTTGGTTGATTTTAAGATTTGTAACTTCTTTTTAATGTCCTCATATTACATGGCCCTTTGTCGACATTGACTTGTACATGTGTCGTATGTACATACTGGATCATCCAGCCATTTGCCCCTAGCCGTGCACAACGGACACTAGCCAGGATGTCCTGAGACTGTCCCACAGGACGGTACCCTATCACAGCAGGGACTAGCTCAGTTGGGTTTATTAATCAAGAATCAGCCTTTAACTTAAACAAAAAATTTACAATGCCATTACATCTGCATTGAAAATAAATACAAATAATAAAATAAAATATGGGGATTAAATATTCTGTACGCATATATTGGGATTACATATTCTGTAGGACTATATCGGTATTAGATATTCTGTAGGCATAAATGGAGATTAGATTTTCTGTAGGACTATGTGGGGATTAGATATTCTGTAGGACTATATGGGGATTAGATATTCTGTAGGACTATGTGGGGATTAGATATTCTGTAGGACTATATGGGGATTAGATATTCTGTAGGCATATATGGGGATCAGATATTCTGTAGGACTATATGGGGATTAGATATTCTGTAGGACTATGTGGGGATTAGATATTCTGTAGGACTATATGGGGATCAGATATTCTGTAGGACTATATGGGTATTAGATATTCTGTAGGACTATGTGGGGATTAGATATTCTGTAGGACTATGTGGGGATTAGATATTCTGTAGGACTATATGGGGATTAGATATTCTGTAGGACTATATGGGGATCAGATATTCTGTAGGACTATATGGGGATTAGATATTCTGTAGGCATATATGGGGATCAGATATTCTGTAGGACTATATGGGGATTAGATATTCTGTAGGACTATGTGGGGATTAGATATTCTGTAGGACTATGTGGGGATTAGATATTCTGTAGGACTATGTGGGGATTACATATTCTGTAGGACTATGTGGGGATTAGATATTTTGTAGGCCTGTACGTTGATTTTAAAATGTTTTTTTCTGCTCCATGTTGATGTTGTAAGGAAAAAGATTCTAGCACTATGTCCAAGACAAATGTCCCCTCTGGGACAATAAAGTGTATTCTGTCCTATAATACCATGTGAGTGCGTGAGAGAGTGTGTGTGGGATTAATCTAAAGGGGCTTTATAACAACGTAATGGTTGGCGAACCTGTTTGCTTGTGCAGTAAGTTTTTGTAAAATAGCACGTTGCATTCTAACAGCGTCCTAACCGGCTCGCTCTCAGGACTCCCTTCATTTAATTCAGTTCACTTCAATTTCATTTATAGTATCAAATTATAAGAAGAGTTATCTCGAGACACTTCACAGATAGAGTAGGTCTAGACCATACTCTATCATTTACAAAGACCCAACTTTAGATCCAACCCGTGAAACAGGAAATCAACATAATTCCATGCTGAGGTGTGAAACTGAAATCCAACCCAGGTGAGTAATAATAGACTAAGGACTGTGGACACCATTTAGAAACAGACACACACATCTCCAGTGTGTAACATCAAACATTTGTGCTTCACTGGGTTGAATATCAGAAAGACAGTTTTCTGCAAAAACATAAAGAATTGGATGAACGGATTAACTCATGAATGAATGAAGATAACTAGAGGAGCTTCTCTGAAACCGTCAGCAGTGTGCTGCAGAGAATCAACGGATCACATGTAGCTGGAAGAACCATTCCCATATTTAAAAAGCCTAATGTTGGAGTGGTGAGCCGGGGGTAAGAAAGGGAGGCTAAAGGAAAACAAAGTCTTTAGCAATGTTCTGGGTCACACACAGACATCAGTTATCCCAAAGTACACACACACACACACAGTCATGAAAACAATAAATGTGCTGCCTCACTATTTCCAGATGACATCATTTATTCAGGCCCAGTAATAAATGAAGGTGGGGTCAGGGTGTTGTGTACACCAGCAGCGTGACTGGTGTGTATGTGTGTGTGTGTGTGTGTGTGTGTGTGTGTGTGTCAGCTACACGCAGGTAAAAGCCAGAGCAGAAGAGCTGTCGGTAGATTTAACATTCAAGGGTCTTGAAAGTGTCTATGGGTGAAAATGAAAGAATGGAGGAAATCCAGTGTCATCCCTCAGCAGAGGAAGCAGTAGATGTGTGGGATCATTGTCCCAGGCTCAAACATGGAACATTGATTGGCGGAGTATGATTCAAGCTCCACGAGGAGCTCTAATATCGCTGCATGTCTCCATCACTTGCCCTGTGGTAAACCCACTCTTCCTGTCAGTAACGAGTCAGTGGTGAGCTCCGTGCTGTCGGCTGTCGGTAGTAATGTGAAAAACAAGGATCTTGTTGATTTCAAAGTGTATTTGGATAGTGTGGAATTATCTCCTTAAAGCTGCACTTGGCATCTTTGGATTTTGGTAGCACCAAATGGCTGGAAGGAGTTACTGTTCATATCAGAAGTGTTTGATATGCAGGGCCACACAGAATCTGCTTAATTCTGCAGATTTTCACTCTGGATCAGCGTGGAAAAACAAAATGTATATATATCCATTGTGCTGATTCTGTTTGGGCCTGCTGATATGTCAAGTGACAGTAGGCAACTGTGGACAGCGTGCTCGTGTTGGCCAGACAGAAGGATACCAGAGAAAGAGAGAGAAGAGCTCTAAAGGATTTGAAACTTAAGATTGGCTGTATCGCTGAGTAGTACCTAGATCCAGCAGGTTTCAAAACTAGAATAGAATATTTCATTATTCACCTAGCTCATCAGCTACGGGGGCTACATGTGGAGCATTGCCTAGTCCCCTATGGCCACACAGCATTCTGGGAGGGCAGAAAAACATGCTCTGGTTTATTGGCATTTCTTTAAACCAATCACAATCCTCTCACATTCTCTTATGTGTAATGCCTCATTTCTATATTTATTTAAGTTTATAACAATGTTTTTTACGTTGTCTTGTTCGTTTATGTTAACGGTTGTAACCTTGGTGGTTGCAGAACCAACTATCCCTCTTCATGAACCCCCAATACTTCAATGAGCTCATTCACATAGAAGAATGCATTGCTGTTGATATTTTAAAAATAGAAATGCAGAGAGAATAAAATGTTTTTGTGGCAGTGGGGAGTGCAGCAGAGGCGGTGGACTCTAGCTGAGCTCCAGCAGTGCTGGAGGTCTACGGTCAGAACATCGCTGGCTGCAGATACTGATCCCCAGCTGTACTCGGCAGCATGGTGCTGGTCCGAACCAGTGATGAGGAAAGCCTCATGTAGAGCACGGACCTGGCCCACTGAGAGACAGTAGTCCTGTGTCTAATTTGGTTCATCCAATAAAGCCTCCCGGGAACAACATTAGGGGTCCAAGCCCGATGGGGCTGGGGGCCAGGTTTGCAAGGCAAACCTATGCTTTCAGCAGTGTTACAGTTAAGTTAGTTCTTTAAAGAGCGAGTCAACTTTATTTAGAAACTCTTTACACACAATTATGGGTCTGTAATTACAAATGGATTATATTGGCAACTACAGAATAAGAGTCTAACCACTGTCATTGTTGATTGGCCTGTAGTCTCTTATAGCCAGGGTTATGAATGTATGCTGCAGTCAAGCAACACCAAGACGATTACAGACGTCTGTCCTCATTATTAACAAAAAAAAGATTTATGCAAATGATCCACAGAGGTGTAATTAGGCGAGGAATATCAATGAAGTAATTACTGTTACACTGGTGATGGAGACGCACTCCGACAACACACACACATTCTTCCTCTTTCCCCGGGGGCCGACCACAAGAGGAGAGGGGCAGAGAGCAGGAGAGGGAACAACAGAGAGACAGAACCAAGCAGCGTGCGTGAATGGCACAGGTCTCCTCTGAGAGCATCAGACTAATAACGTGGACAGCTTGGAGGAGGCAGCTTTTGGATGAGCCCTTGGGGTGTTGAGTGGTCTCAGCCTGCTAAATACCAGCCAGATTCCCAGGAGAGGCCAGCTCGCTGCTACAAATATTAAACCGAGGGAGGGGACAGAGACACAGCCAACCACAGACTTGCAGACATGTTTCTGTTGGAGCAGTGAGCTGCTGGGCTCTGAGACATTGTTCAAAGAACCAGAGCACAGTAATATGATCATTTTCTGACAGGGCAAGAAACACGATCACACAGCTCGGAAACAAACTTCCAGGTTAGTCCAACAAGGAAAGGAAGGAGAACCATCCGGAAGCTGTCAGTTCAGCTGGGGCCTCCTGTTCTCACTGCATCGGGGGTTACTACCAACATTCAGATGCTTAAGATGATCTGGATGAACCGCTTGTTTCCAACCGGGAGTCAGGTCGTGTCACTGTGTTCCAAGGTTGCTGTAGTCAAGTCCACCTTTGAGGAGTCAAAGACAAGTCCAACAGAGTCAAGACCAAGTCCAAAAAGTTTGGAGTCCAAGTCAAGACGGAGTCCAAAAAAAGAGACAGTGAAGACAAACAAAGAAAATATCAAATAAGACCCTGTTATTTACTTTAGGTATAAGAATTTCTTTTAAGTCACATAGCTTCACATTTTAGGTGTAACAAGAACATTCCGGACTGTTGATGGAAAATGTGACAAATAAGCAGAGGTGTCAGAAAAAACTGTCATGTTCCCAATCTTGAACGTATTACTTGTCCTGTAGAATCCAGAGTACAGAGTGTTCTCTGACATCGTGTCTGAGGTCAGCAGGTCAGACCGGGGTTGTTATGGCAGCTTCCAGGTATGAATGGGTAACTATGATATTTATTTTGTATTCTATTAGTAAATGAATCAATATTTCTGGAAATGCGAACAGACAGGCTTAATTATCAAATGTAGTCCTAGTTACCTAGCATGCATGTCTTTATGTTTGCAGAAAACTGGAGCATGGAGAGGAAAGCCCCAAAAACACAAAAAGAGCCTGCCTGGACCAGGGATCCAACCAGGCCCAGACCGGGGGTTCCAACCCTGCCCGGACCAAGGATCCAACCCTGCCCGGACTAGGGATCCAACCCTGCCTGGACTGGGGATCCAATCCTGCCCAGACCGTGATCCATCCATGCCCGGACTGGGTTATATAAATATCAATGAGTGACGAGTGGATGTGGGCTGTGAGCACAAAAACAAAAGACTTCTCGTTGTGGGAAGTAGTCCAGCCAAGTCTTGGGCAAAGACATAGTGGGGGACACATAAAACAAAGACCGATGATTGTCCGTCCGTCCGTTCGTCTATCGGTCCGTCGCTCACACATGGACTATTGTTGTGAGGGACAGCAAGGATCTGGTTCTTATTTTCTCTCTGGCTTCTTACTGGTAATAAAAATAATGAATTCAAAAAAACTCTCCAAACATGCCTTCCCACCCCAGGATGCACTAGGAATCCAACATGACATGCGTCCCCCCCAGCTCCCCCGCTGGTGGCTCTGCTGCTTTGATCCCCCCGGCCCATATAAACACATGCACGTCAGAGAGCCGTTTAGAGCTGCAGAGGTGGTGGCAGGGCGGAAAGTGAATGTTCACCGATAAAACCACAAGTGGTAAAAATGGGCTCTGTCTGCAGCCACTATTTATTGGCTATTGACTTTCACTCAGGCCTAAGAACACGGAGGCCAGGGGTGTACACACAATCGTGAAAAAAAGCTGCATGATCCCAGTTTGTTCCTGTGGTGGAAATGTCCCCTTATTATGTCATGTGACAAACAAAGGAATGTTCATCAATCCAAAATGAATCATTCTGTTGTTACTGTGACAGTTGTCTACATCCACAACGTTCCGTTTCAAGGATTGCTCCGGTAGTGCAGGAAACTCCGCCTGATGATCGTCCCTGTCCTCTGTCTCTGTGTTAGCGTTGACAAGGGATACGAGTACCAAAAGTTTTTTTTTTTACAGCAGGTGTGATAACAAACGTCATGAGGCGTGCCATTTTTGATCCGGTGTCTGGTTCTAAAAGTTTGTGCAGCACAGTTGTGTACGTTTTCCCTGTCTGATGTCCCTCTTTCAGCTCAGTAGGAGGTTCTGAAGGCTTCTTCTCTGAGAGGTTTGATTGAGCAGGTGCTTTCCGTACAGGATGAGAAAATTAGCTCTCAGAGTTATGTAATGCACAGTGTGCTGCTGGTGGGAAAACCGGTCTCACCATTGACCCCCATCACCCAAATTGGGTTGCCATTTGAATTCCAGGGAACCAATTTTAAGACCAACGGGTTGAAACTGGCTCATGGTGAATCTGGACACAAGAAAACATAAGACTGGGTGCTATGGCTTTTCTTTTGTCCATGTTTGAAAAAAGACGTTGCAGTGTATAGTAAAACATGTCTCAAGCATCAGCTTACTGGGAAACCCAAAGCCTGCTAATATTAATATATGTACAGTCTATGGGGAAACCTAACCAGAGTGTAACACCTGCTCTTTTGATCCCTATTCCAGCCGTCTAATAATCTAATATACATCTAATAATAAATCTCCTAACCGTGTCGTGCTAACCGTTTTTGGCCATGTACCCATGACACATACTGGCTAGGTCTCATGGCGATTCTTGGTGTTCCAAAACTGATTCAAACTGACCAGAGCTCCAACTTCTCCTCACATCTGTTCTCTCAAGTGTTGCAACCACGTCGCGCTGATCTTTCTGGGGGCTCCTAAGTGGTTTTGTGCTGGGGAGAGACGTGTACGATGGGCTCTGGTGTTGTCATATGTTAATTTGGTGGATGGTGTATTTTGTTACTGTTTTCTTGAATGGTCTGGAATATTGTAGTCACTGTGTCATCTGTTCTTGATTTTTGTCTGGGTGGGTGGGCCTGATGGGGGGGGGGGGGGAACGCAGCAGGGCATATCTGCTTATCATGATCAACGTCAGGGGGCAGTGGAGCGCTTTCATCAGAAACTGAAGTTGCTGTGGCACTCAGATTCAAGATTTATTGTGATATTTTATTGTAATATGCACAGTAAATCTTACACGCAATCTTAATGCAATGAAAAGCTTACTCCACTGGTTTCTAAACAACAATAAAAAATAAAGTGAAAATAATAAAATAAGGCTAGAATAAACAATTAAAACGTTAAGATAAATGTATACAATGCACTGTGCCTCACACAATCTGCAGAAGGTTAAATCCTGGAACACTCACCTTGTAATTAAAGAGGTGTTTGGATTGTATAGCCTATGATATGGTTATGGGGTTATTAGCAGTTTCCATGGACTGACTATAGACCTTTTTCTCAGCAGACCGGTTGACATGTCATCATGGGAAAAGTACAGGTGTATTGCCAACCGTTCCACTCAGGAGAGGCCCGGTGTCAGGCATGCTGAGTCTGAACAGCTCACTGGGACACGTGGTGGATTTGAGCCGTCGTTAAGGTCATCAGGGTCAGCTGTGCTTTTCCTGCTATCACAAGTCAAAAGGTTTGTGGGTAGAGCCAATCAGTGCAACTGGGGGCACCTGGCCACTCTCCCAGGAGTCTTTAAGAGCTGCCTGTCAGCCCACTCCCTCTCCCTGTGGCCATCCTCCTGGCACCATTTCTGTTCCAACACCTGGCACGCATCATCTCACCACTGCAAAAATACTCGGTTACAGTAAAAGTCCTGCATTGTAAATGTTACTGAAGTAAAAGTGTGACAGTAAGCAGTTAAAGTATTAGAAGATGTTAGACAGAGTGAAGGATCCAAGCAGCTGTGTGTTTCATGGTCTCATCATCTCAGCTGGACCTGGAGCCCTTATATTGTTGGTAGGTTCCTTTATAATAAGACATCAGATTATAGAAACTACATGGGGTTAATGTGCAGGAATCTTAATGTGGAAAGGAACTAGGAACTAAAGGAACTAGGAACTAAAGGAACCAGGAACTAAAGAACCAGGAACTAAAGGAACTAGTAACTAAAGAACTAGTAGCTAAAGGAACAAGGAACTAAAGGAACTAGTAACTAAAATACTAGTAACTAAAGGAACTAGTAACTAAAGCTGTCAGATGAATATAGTGGAGTAAAAAGTAGAATATTTCTCTCTGAAATGTAGCAGAGTAGAAGTAGAAAGTGGCATGAAAAGAAAAGACTACAGTAAAGTACAAGTACCTCAACACATGGACTGAGTACAGTACTGAAGTAGATGTACTTCGTGACATTCCACCACTACAGCTTTTTTATGTTCAGTAGAGTAATGTTAAACCTTTTAGTTGAAAACTGTCACTCCTGTCCTTGATTTTGGCTCGTGAGCCAGGTCATGACCTTTACTAGATCTAAAATAAATATTAGTATTAATGTTAAAGTAATACCATGGAAGACTATCATGTAAATGTCTGATTCACTGTCTATGTCAGATGAGGTCACACGGTGGCTTTGGTTAGTAGTATCATGAACTGGGTGTCTGATGACAACCTCGTGTCCAAATCCCCCCCCGCCCCGTTTCTGAGCAGGAACTGCCTGAGCTAGTGACTAAAGGTGGGACTGCCTTAACCCAGTCCCTGCTAAAGTATACATTATTATTATTATTATTATTATTATTATTATTATTATTATTATTATTAAGAAGTGTTTTAGCTCTACACTTCCAAGCCGTTCTCACTCTTACCTCAAAAAGTTGGCAACTTTCTTAAATTATATGCTGAGAATATGTTATCAGCTGGTCGACAACCTGAAGTCTCTTTTATATAGACCTTAGTGGTCCCCTAATACTGTATCTGAAGTCTCTTTTATATAGACCTTAGTGG